>NC_053028.1:500471338-500615531 GCF_003073215.2 Triticum urartu | reverse complement strand
CCTCTATTTCCTCCATATGGTGATACTCCCTCTGTTCCCAAATACGGAGTATTTGTCTTTCTAGAGATTTCAACAAGTGACTACGTACGGAGCAAAATGAGTGAAGTGAGTGTAGAGGCATAGGGATAATGTAGAAAGGAAGTCTTCGTGATCCATTATTCCCCATCTCGGTCAGAGAGAACTATTCAACTAGTCTTCGCAGTGAAGTGACAATACACGCTGCAGCAGATGGGACACTTAATTAATAAGCTGAACCAGCATGTTGGTGTTACTAAATCAGCCTTACCCAGTACTGCCATCATGTTTGCCAGTAGAGAACGTTTTTGTCCTCCATTAACTGCCATATGGGCCCTCTTATGGTAGACCCACATGTCATCGGTGTAACTGTTTACACTCCGAAGGACGGTATATCCTGGTAGTAGTAGTAGAATTGAGATTTAATGCACTTTCTTCCCCGTCTTCCACTCTTCTTCCTCCTCTCTTCTTCTTCCTCCTCTCTTCCCCATCGTCGGCCGCACACCATTTCCCCCCGCTCACTGCTCGCCCGCCCGTGCTATCTTCCTTGGTAGCTCGCGCGTACCATATCCCCCCGCTCACTGCTCGGCCACACGAGGAGAAGCTTCTTCGCTCGCCCGCCCGAATCCACTTCCCCGCTGGCTCGCAGGCACCGAAAACCCCAATGGCAGAACTGACGCAGAGCCGTGATTGGAATTCCCTCCCCGATGTTCTCTTGGAGCAGATCTGTAATCGTATGGACCTACTCAGCACTGTCCGTCTGGCCGCATGCTCGGTGTCTTTGTACCGTCTACTCGTCTGCAACCGGCCGACTCTTTTCAAGACACCCTGCTTGCTGATGCTCGATCCTCGTAGGGGGCCCAAACACCGACTTGACGATCCTACGGAGGTTGTCGTGGTGCCCCTCGACATGCTACCACTACCCGTCCACCTGTCCTTCATGCGCGGCCACTACTGGGCGGGCATGAATGCCAACTGGATCGTCCTCATCCACCAATCCGGTAGTCCGTGGCATCTCGTGGATATCTACACCCAGCGAGAGATCACCCTTCCATCGTTGGATACCACCGCCATCGAGCCTCGCGGCCCGCCGGACACTCCTGCCTACTACGCACGAGACGAGTCAAGCTTTTGGCTCGACCTCTGTTTGCTGAAAGTTGTAATCTGCGAAGTGCCCACACCATCAGAAGACTACATGGATTACAAGCTCATTGCCTTGTTCAACATGGGATTAGTCTATCTGGAATCCGGTCGCCATACATGGTTATGGCTTATCGTCAATCCTGTTGAGGCAAATTTCTGTCTAATGTTATAGTGCACGATGGCATCATTTACGCGGTCGACGCACAGATTGGATGCCTATACTAGTGGAATCTATCGTCGTGTAATTGTTTTATCTCATCTCATCTTTACCTAATGAATACGACTGCCTGTTCATTGTTACAAATTTAGAATAGATAGTATGTCTATAACCACATCATTGCTATATGCTCCTCTCATTTTCTAGATTTTTATGACCACACATGTTATTGTTAGAGTTGATATGAGAACAATTGGCATCTAATGATTGTTAGAATAGATATTATGAGCATAACATCATGATTGCTATATGTTACTCTCATTTCCAAGATTTTTATAACAACGCATGTTATTCCTTAGAGTTGATATGAGAACAGTAGTAGTAAGTGCTATGGTAGAATATGAGTAGGCTCTGTCATAGTTGTTTTCCTCTCATTGTTACATGATGTTTGAACCATGACATATTGCTAGAATATGAAAGCCATTGGCTTATTTTTTTAATTGGGGCATGATTATGACCACGGCATTGCAATTCCTTGTCTATGATATGTGTCACTGTTATAATAATCTTAATTCCACACATACTCTGAACATGATTGTTTATTTTTGTCCTTTTGGTCTCCAATTTGAATTGTTGCAGCAGACGCAAATGCACCGGCCTTCATGATTCCAGGACCTGGAACCATACCAGCCGATGGGTGGTGGTTTATCGCTCGTTCAGCTGACGGCGGTCATTTGATGCTCATTTGCACGTACCAAATTTACCAAACCATTACATCAAACCTCATGCAGTATAATGTCTGGGCATTCGTGACATTGATGGCTATGGCTGCTTCGTGTTCGAGAAATATCCCAGCTCCGTTGGGCCAGGCATATTCAAGTGGAGGCGGATTTACAGCCTCGGCGACCACTCCATGTTCCTCGGGCTCAATTATCCGATCATCCAACCAATCATTGATCATATCACCGACGATGATTATCGTGCTATGCAACTTCCATTCGCCAGGGGGGACTGTGTTTACACATCATACCATGGGTTTCATGAATCACCATATCTAGAGATTCGTTGACACAGCTTGTTGCCAGATAATCTTCAGTGTGTGAAAGGCATCAAGCTTCCATGTGATGGATGGCTTTTGCAAACCCGACATGCGGAGATGTGGTTCATGCCAACAGCAAATATGCACAACTTGATTCGTACTGATATCTAGACTGAGCCATGTATTCTGCTGCTGTAGCACGACCCTCTTTTGTTGGAAATTATGTATTGTTGTTAGTTTGAAGCACTCCTCTGGTTTGAAGGATAGATACCTTTCTGGGATCAAGTGCATCCTAACTCACCTGCGCAGGATGTACTAATAATGATGATGGAGATGCTGTGCAGTATATATATATGGCTTCAAGTGTGTACTTGTTAGTTAAACATATGGTTAAAATGTGACACTAAATACGACTGGTGTCGTGGGTTTGTCACGGCAGATGTCCTCGTGAAAGGACTTAGTCGTGGAGCCATCGCTATGGGTTAGCTTAAAGGGGTTAAACCGGACAAGGGGACACGAGGGGTTTTATACTAGTTCGGCCCCTTCGATGAAGGTAAAAGCCTATGTCTAGTTGTGATTGGTATTGCTAGGGTTTTGATGACCAGGGAGCGAATCCGCTTTGCCTGGCTCTCGAGTTGTTGTCTGTTTTCCTCCAACCGCGGCTGGGTCGTCCCTTTATATACATAGGTTGACGCCCACCGGTTTACAAAGTCTCGAGGCCGGATCATAGATGTGTCCGGCTCGGTCTCTATTCCTCTAACTTACAATACAAGTTACATGACAGAGTCGGTTTACAACTACAGGCTTTAACCCGCCTTTGGGCCTTGGGCCTTCGTAAAGCGCCACCATCTTCACGTCTTCATGGGCTTCTATCTTCATGGAGCTAACCCGGCCACTCTGAGCCAGTTTACCTCCAGTAATCATATCCCCAACATTAGGCCCCAGATTGATTTGAACTTGTTCATGTCAATCTTCAATACTTAAAAAAAATTCTTGCCCTGTAACCTTCATATAGATCTGGTAAACTGCCGTGATTTCATCCTTTAGATCCATAGTAAACCGCACTGACGCCATCTATTCATTGAAGCTGAAGATTCCCTTCATTAGTGAATATCCAACCATCGAGGTGACATCCTTATTAACTATCCATTTTTAGCTCCTCGATTCCCGCACTTGTCGCTTATCGCTTCGCCTTATAAATAGGACCATGGGCCCTTCTCTTTTTTTCCCTTCGTCTCCTTCACTTCTTCTTCCTCGTGTCGACCGACCCTCGAGCTCTGCCGCCGCCATCATCCTTCGCCTCTGTTTCGACAAAGGCCGTTGCATCGACCTGACCATATCAGAGAAATGCGGTGATCCTCCGCTGCTTCCTCCTGCACCAGTAAGTTCCTCTTCTTCTCACCCCAGATCCACCATTAGGGTTCGGTGTTCTTCCCGCTTGAAGCTGTTCCTCCTTCTGTAATACCAATGGCCAGTTAGATATGATTATTTTCAGCGCCTTTTGTAGTTTAAACTCCCTCCTTGTTAAGGCATCTGCTTGATATCAAACTCATCTGAACTTACTGAACTTTTTGAGCGCATGAGATTAGACCAGAATATATTTTGATTATCCAACGCACGGCAGATCTAAAATTCCCATGCCAAACTATGAAATCTGTTTTACCTTACTTAGTCATTTTTGCCTTAGATCTGTATCCTCTTTACCACATAGGCGGTTTACCTTTGTAAGAGCAATCTATCATATACCATTAGCCCCCTGGTGAATCGGACAAGCCTTTTACCTCCGTTGTTATACTCCGGTTTAACAGCATGTGCATACCCTTGTTCTGATATTGCCTTGTCATTCATTATTGTATCAGCCTCCGGTTTACGCAATTTACATACCTGTATGTCTTTATGTCGTCGCATCTTATATATCACCATGAACGATTTGTAAACCGGTATTTCCTTTCAGCTTTTCGCTTGCAATGGCCAAACAGTTCTATGCTTGTAACTGGGCTCCTTCCCAAGTCACCGAAGAACAGCTTAACAGAATGGTCAGGATTGGTACTTTGCCAAAAAATAATGAAATCCGGTGGCGAGTTCCTGGATCGGAGAATCCTCCCACTCCTAAGTAGGGTGAGGTAGTGGTATTTGTTGACCACATAGGACGTGGTTTCAAACCGCCCGGGTCAAAGTTTTTCCGGGATGTGCTTGCCAGTTTCCAGCTCCACCCCCAAGATATTGGAGCTAACTCAGTTTCCAATATATGCAACTTCCAGGTCTTCTGTGAAGTGTATCTACAGGAAGAACCAACTGCTGAGTTGTTCTAGGATTTTTTTTCCATCTGAACCGGCGCACTGAATTTGTAGACGGACCCAACACTGAACTTGGGGGCGTCTCAATTCAAAAAAGAAAAGAGGTCGAATTTCCTCATGCCAAGCTGCACAGCCACCCCAACGATTGGAACCAAACTTGGTTCTACTGTAAAGATACCTCCCCTGAAGACGAGAACCCTCTGCCGGGCTACCGTGCCCACCGGCTCTCCAACACTCATCCACTGCTGCAACGTTGAAGTGCTACGGAACGGGCCTCATATGCCCCTCAACTTGCCAAGCTCCGAGCCTTTATGGACAATGGTTTAGCAGGCGTCGACTTTGTGCGTTGCTGGATATCCTGGAGCATCTTGCCATTAAGCCGCCACTCTGGTTTAATGTGTGAGTACACTGGTGAAGTGGAAGACTCCCAACACCACATCAACATTCAATTAACTGATGAAGAAGTTACTGAGGGTGTCAAGAAGATTTTGAATGAATCGGAATCTGTCTGCCGCCAAACCGGTTTAAACCCCTTGTACACAAAAAACAAACCACCTACTGTAAGTACTGTCCTTCCTTTTTATCTTCGACATCTTTTTAAACTGTTCAACCTGTGAATATCCTTCTGCTTGTTTATAAACAGGGTGATGCTCCATTCTGGAAGAAGAAACCTGCAGAGAAGGCGGCAAAGCCATCCCGTCCCAAAACAAAAGCCGTCAAGAGAACCTCAAAGCGGAAGGCAGCTGAACGCATCAGCATGGAACTTGATGACGACGCAGATGAACCGGAAGTTGAGGTAGAACTTGATTCACTTGGCTTCCTTTTCATGCATCTCATTAACAATGATACTTATCAGGAGGACGTGGAGGGCAGCCAGGCTGACGATGTAGAGGTAATTACCCTTTCCTCTGGTTCAGACTCTATGCCAACACAAAAAACCCATCAAGCGGTCCGGAAAGTAAGCTTTTCTCATCCTCTTGCTTACTTGGATCCAACATTTATTTTGAAGACGCAGCAGCATGAGGCTCGCCGGACAACCCAGCACAGCGGCCAACAGGTCACTTCGGCTGGTTTACCTGACACCCCGGTTCGGAAGCGCCGATCTGAGGTCTCCCCCACTTCTGACAATTCTTATCCCAAGGCAGGTTATTTCCGACAACCTCTTAATCCGTCCAATTCAAATTATCAGGTGACACCTCCCTCATCCTCTGGTGAGTCAATAGCGACCCAACTTCCTCCTCTCAAAACCGTAGCTGGGTAAGTACATGAACTCCTTCTTTTGATGCTGTTCATACTTTGTAGTGTGCTTTAACTTTCACATCTGTTGCTATTTTAGCGCCAAAGCTAGACCCAGCAAAAAGGCTCGGGTGAACAATCCGCCCGAAGACCAGGTGGTTCGTGAACCAGAGCAAACCGTTGAACTGGAACAGAGGGTTGAACCGGAGGGTCCAAATCCAGAAGGCACATTTGATGAACCACCCCCTCAAGATCTGAATATTGATAATCAACCAGAAGCTGACACTGCTGTACTTGACAATGAACTGGCAGATCCAATCCGAGCTGACGACAGGTCTTCCAGTCCGGTGAGAGCCACTGACACTCCACCATCATCCGTAAAAATTATTGGAGGCCAAGGAGACGATGTTATAATTACCGGTATGGGCCACAGCTCTCCTGGCCATCCTGTAATCTTGGCCAAACATAGTGCCAAGGAAGAGCGTGCTACCATGGAGAAGGGTAAATGGAGCACTGATTTGTCAAGCTACGCCCATCTCAGCGTTGAAGAACTCCACTTCGGTTTTTTAAACCGTCTACACTCAAACTGTGATTATGAAGCCGGTTTGGTGAACCTGATGAAGGAACGCTATGAGGTATTTTCATCACCTTTCCTTTCTTGATTCCAAAGTATAGACATCAGCCCAAATAGCCCCCAAGGGCCGGTTTATGATGTTAATCATAAACCGGCACTTTGTAATATCTTAATCCTTGCATGCTAATCCTCAATATGTCAAGTCCTCAGTAAAAACAAAACTGATACTTTATCATTGTATTCATGTAGTTTTCATCGGTGTAGCCCCCAAGGGACGGTTTAGCTTTGCGAGGTAAACCGGGTCTTGAATCAATGCGTCAGTTTTGAACAGATGTACATTAGCCCCCAAGGGTTAAGGATAATGCTTGCATTGTACTTGAGACTTGTGAAAGATTTGTTGATAACAGAGCAAATAGGCATTAGCCCCCAAGTACAAAGTGCATAACTTGTTATACGCTTCGTACTTAGAAAATACATATCCCGTTGTTGATATATATTCGCCGTTGTAGGCCGAGCTGAGTAAGAGGGATGCTCAAACCACTGATCTTCAAGAGAACGTAAAGTCTCAACAAGCAGTGGCTTCCAAAGACACAGAGGAGCTGACCAATGCCTTGGCAGCTATGGAGAAGTTGAAAGAGACCTTCAACAAGGAGCGTGCTTCCCTTGGAAACAAAAAAGGCTGGTTTAACCAGGAAAGCCGAGGACGCAGAACTAGCCCTAAAGCCAATGGTAGACGAAATGACCGGCTTGAAGCGGCAAATTGATGCCATGACGTCCGCTGTGTTTGGTAAGTACCTCCGCATGCCGTTTGTCTAGTTCATAAGATCTTATAATTGATCGGTTTACTAATACTAAACCGTGACAGGCACCCGCATTGCTCATCTGGGCTCTGACATGCGGATGAAGCTTAAAGCGGCGTACACCTTAATGGAACAGCTATATTCTGGATCCCAGCGTGTGATTTGCACTGCAGCATATAACAAGACGGCACCATCGTTGATAAAGGAACACTTGAGAAGCTGGCCATGCTACCTGCCCGGATTACAGAACTGAAGAAAGCAGCCGCAAGAGCAGGAGCGCTGACCGCACTAATACGGGCCAAGGCATGGATTCCGGATCTTGAAGCAGCAGATATCATTAAAGGATATACAGGTGTGAAGGAGGATGGTTCAGACTTCAACATTGATGATCTCTGAAAGCTGACAAAGGAGATGCGGCCAATAGCCAGCAAACTGGCAGAGGACACAGACTTATCTCATTTCCAGCTGGTTTACGATGCTGAAGGAAATAGACAGCCTGCCGTGATCCATGATGTTGAAGAACTTGTGCCTCCAATCCGTAAGCATACTTACGCTCCTGACATTGATCCCTCCAGCCTTATACATGAAGAAGCAGTGTTTCAAGCTTTAACTGGAATCGATTGGTCAATGGTTGATTTCCAGCGTCTGGGGAGGGATGAAGAAGATGTGACTGCACAAGATGACCCTCAACCGTCAAGCCGTCCCGATGAAGCATCTTAGACCGGCGACCGGTTTACTAGCTACAGTCTGCTACCGCTTGAAAACAATTATTCAATTTGGGCCGTTTTGAAGCTCCTTGTAATAAGATAGCAGAAACACCTTTATCTGCCATGCCATCGAGCATGCTTGTATTTCTTGATATTTTGAAAACTTGTTCCACTTTTGGGGTCTATTTATGCATAGTCCATTATACTTTGTGTTCCTACATATAAGAACTTTGAAAGCATCCTAGTGGTTTACCACTGGACGGGTCATGATGCCCAAAAAATATATACATGACTTGGATGGATAACCAAGATTTATATTAACCAGATAAAATAAATAATATCTGCGACATACCTCATTGGCTGACCAACTGCTTCTATTGTAAAGGTGAAAAAACACCAATCCGGAGTGTTGATAACTCCTTGCCCTCTTGCTGGTTCATATAGAAACCACACTGGGCTAGAAAAGCCGTTGATTTGTTCGTATAATGCTGGTGACATCTAGTCAAAACCAGACCGGAGCAGTACGCTACTGGTTTAAAAACTGATCATGTACTGACAACTAAGTGTTGAAAGTCATGCCGGGTTGTAACGAACACCGGTTTATCAGAAAATACTCATAAATCCTTTATCATAAAAACAGTAAATACAAGAAATATGCAAGGCTTTTCATGGGCTGCCGGGCCCTAAATCGAGGCTTTTCATGGGCTGCCAGGCCGCTGAGTTAAACCATTTTGCAAATCCTTTTAAGATGGACCTCAATCTTTAACCAATCACCGGTTTAACTTTGACAAGTTCAGGGTCCATGGGATTGACTTGTCAAACGTTCGATGGGTCATACCAGGTTTACCTGGACGGAGTGGCTTACTTAAAGAGGCAGGATAACCCGGGGTTTTAGGTGAATACACCTGGCTTCCAAGCCTGGCTTGATAGCCTATTACAAGGGTTCAAGCTCGTTGTTCTTTGAGAAGCAAGGAGCCCCCAGGTAATATGTGAGTTGTGCTCATTGGTTACCTATGTTTGAGTTGTGCTTAAAGCAACAGACTCTCTTTGGCTCCACATAATTTCCCTTTTGGCTTAAAGCCCATCAAGAGGTGTAGCTATGGTGTGAAGACAACCAAGCCCCCTAGTGATATCCCTTTTTGGTTTTAAGCCGATCAAGAGGTGTAGCTATGGTTCGGATACGACCAAGCCCCCTAGTGATTTTCTTTATATCCGTCTGGCCGTATAGGCCAGTTTAACAAAACGCCACTTTGTCAGTAGAAGCTCTTGTAGGCTCACACATGATGTAAAAAGAACAGAGACCCCACTTTATTCGAGGCTCCAGTTTATTATATATTATATACATTGTCATAAATATGTACATAAGAAGAGCATGTGGCTCAAGTATAGTAAGGCCGAAGAAGAGCTATATTCCACGGCCGCTTGGTCTCCTCCTCTGATTTACGTGAGTCTTTGTGCTCTCGAACATCAATGAGGTAGTATGACCCGTTGTGCAAATTCTTGCTGACCACAAAAGGTCCTCCCCAAGGTGGGGATAACTTGTGCATATCGGTCTGATCCTGGATGAGCCGGAGCACCAGATCGCCCTCTTGAAAAGTTCTGGTCTTAACCCGGCGGCTGTGATCATGTGGAGATCTTGTTGATAAATCGCCGAACGTGCTGCTGCGAGATCACGCTCCTCATCTAACAGGTCCAGTGAGTCCTGACGTGCCTTCTCATTATCAGCTTCAACATAAGCTGCCACACGGGGCGAGTCGTGACGGATGTCACTAGGAAGAACCGCCTCTGCTCCATAAACCATGAAGAAAGGCGTGTAACCCGTAGATCTGTTAGGTGTGGTGTTGATGCTCCATAACACAGAAGGTAACTCCTCCACCCAACAACCCGGTGTCCGCTTTAAAGGAACCATAAGCCGGGGTTTAATACCTCTCAAAATTTCTTGATTTTCCCTCTCAACTTCACCATTATACTGGGGGTGAGCCACTCATGCTACATTAAGCCGGATGTGCTCATGTTGGCAAAATTCCTCCATCTCACCCTTTGACAGATTAGTACCATTGTCAGTTATAATACTGTGTGGGAAACCAAACCAGAATATCACCTTTTTGATGAATTGAACCGCCGTGGCTGCATCACACTTACTGACTGGCTCTGCTTCCACCCACTTGGTGAATTTGTCAACTGCCACTAACAGGTGGGTCTTTTTGCCCTTGGATCTCTTAAAGGGTCCAACCATATCGAGCCCCCAAGTCGCAAACGGCCAAGTTATTGGAATCATCCTCAACTCCTGAGCCGGGACATGAGTGCGGCGTGCAAATTTTTGACAACCATCGCACCTTTTGACTAAATCCTCAGCATTAGCATGAGCTGTTAACCAATAGAAACCGTGACGAAAAGCTTTAGCCACCAAAGATTTTGAACCGGCGTGGTGACCACAATCTCCTTCATGGATTTCTCGCAAAATTTCACAACCCTCTTGAGGAGATACATAATGCTGAATTGCCCCTGTGACGATGTAACTCCCCATTGATTATGGTCATTGACTTGGAAAGTCGGATTATCTGTCGGGCCGAGGTTTCATCCTCCGATAACTCACCCCGGTTCATGTAAGCCGGGTACGGGATTGTCCAATCTGGTATAACATGCAAAGCTACCACCAATTGGGCCTCCGGGTCAGGAATAGCCAACTCCTCCTCTGTTGGTATCTTAACCGACAGATTGTGCAGGACGTCGAGGAAAACATTAGGTGGGACCGGTTTACGCTGAGAGCCAAGGCGACTTAAAGCGTCCGCCGCTTCATTCTTTCGCCGGTCTATATGGTCAACTTGATAACCCTTGAAATGACAAGCCACTATGTCCACCTCTCGTCGATACGCAGCCATGAGTGGGTCCTTAGAATCCCAAGTGCTAGATACATGTTGAGCCACTAGGTCCGAGTCACCGAAGCACTTAACCCGGCTTAAGTTCATCTCCTTAGCCATCCGAAGACCGTGGAGTAGGGCCTCGTACTCAGTTGCATTGTTAGTACAAGGGAACATTAAGCGGAGAACATAACAAAACTTGTCACCTCGCGGGGAAGTTAATATAACTCCAGCCCCGAGCCCTCCAAGTGCATGGACCCATCAAAGTGAATAGTCCAATACGTGTTATCTGGCTTTTCCTCTGGTGCCTGCAACTCTGTCCAATCATTGATGAAGTCCACAAGTGCTTGAGATTTGATTGTTGTGCGAGGTGTATACTTGAGCCCGTGAGGTCCAAGCTCAATATCCCACTTGGCAATCCGGCCAGTTGATTCTCTGTTTTGAATGATATCTCTCAGAGGGGCTGAACTGACCACTGTGATAGGATGACCCTAAAAATAATGTCTGAGCTTCCGGCTTGCCATAAACACCCCATACACCAACTTCTGCCAATGTGGATACCTCTGCTTAGATTTGATAAGCACCTCACTGATATAATAAACCGGCCGTTGAACCGGATATTCCTTTCCAGCCTCCTTGCGCTCCACAACAATAGCCACACTAACCGCCCTGGCATTAGCAGCCACATACAGCAGTAAAGGCTCTTTATCGATCGAAGCTGCAAGCACAGGCGGTTCAGCTAACTGCCTCTTCAGATCCTGAAACACTTTATCAGCCGTATCGCTCCAGATAAAGTCATCCATTTTCTTTAACATCTGGTATAAAGGGATAGCTTTCTCCCCGAGACGACTGATAAACCGGCTCAAAGTCGTAATCCAACCGGCTAAACGTTGAATGCCATTGATACACGACGGTTTAGCCAAAGACGTGATTGCTGAATTTTTTTCCAGATTAGCCTCAATGCCCCTGTTTGATACCAGAAAGCCCAAGAGTTTGCCTGCCGGGACACCAAAGACACATTTGTCTGGATTGAGCATCATCTTGTAAACCCGGAGGTTGTCAAAGGTTTCTCTCAGGTCATCTATCAATGTTTCCTATTTCCTGGACTTTATCACAATATCATCCACATATGCATGAACATTGCGCCCAATCTGATTATGAAGACAATTCTGAACACAGCGTTGATAAGTCGCCTGAGCACTCTTGAGCCCAAAGGGCATGGAGACATAGCAGAAGGCTCCAAAGGGAGTTATAAAAGTTGTCTTCTCCTGGTCCTTAGCAGCCATTTTGATCTGATGATAACCAGAATAAGCATCCAAAAAATACAAACGGTCACAACCCGCCGTAGCATCAATAATCTGATCAATACGAGGGAGGGCAAAGGGATCTGCTGGGCAAGCCTTGTTCAAGTCTGTGTAATCCACACACATACGCCAAGTGTCATTTTTCTTGAGAACCAGCACTGGATTAGCCAACCACACCGGGTGAAAGACCTCCACGATAAACCCCGCGGCCAACAACTGAGCTACCTCTTCACCAATAGCCTTGCGCCTTTCTTCGTTGAAGCGGCGGAGAAACTGTCTGGCCGGTTTAAACTTAGGATCAATATTAAGTGTGTGCTCAGCGAGTTCCCTCGGTACACCTGGCATGTCAGAAGGCTTCCATGCAAAGATGTCCCGGTTCTCACGGATGAACTCGATGAGCGCGCTTTTGTATTTGGGATCCAAGTTAGCGCTGATGTTGAACTGCTTGGATGAATCACCAGGAACAAAATCAACCATCTTAGTGTCTGTGGCCGATTTAAACTTCAACGCCGGATCATGCTTCGTAGTTGGCTTTTTCAAAGAAGTCATATCTGTCGGATCAACCTTGTCTTTGTAAAACTTCAGCTCTTCCGTGGCACAAACCGACTCAGCATAAGCCGCATCACCTTCCTCGCATTCCAAAGCAATCTTCGTGCTCCCATGTACTGTGATGGTCCCCTTATGACCTGCATCTTAAGCTGCAGATAAACATAACACGGCGTCGCCATGAACTTGGCATAAGCCGGTCGCCCAAATAGAGCGTGATACAGACTCTTGATTTTCACCACCTCAAAAGTCAATGTTTCTGACCTTGAATCATGATCATCTCCAAAGGCCACCTCTAGAGCTATCTTGCCCACTGGATATGCAGACTTACCGGGCACCACACCATGAAAAACGGTGTTCGACAGTTTAAGATTCTTATCTGTCAACCCCATACGGCGGAAGGTATCATAGTAGAGAATATTGATACTGCTTCCCCCATCCATGAGCACCTTGGTGAACTTGTACCCCCCAACCTGGGGTGCCACCACTAAGGCCAGATGACCTGGATTATCAACCCGGGGTGGGGTGATCCTCTCTACTCCATAAAATGGGCTGCTCAGACCAGCGCAGATACTGAGGCACTACCGGTTCAACAGAGTTTACATCCCTCTTGTGAAGCTTTTGATCACGCTTGCACAAGCTAGTGGTGAAGACATGATACTGCCCACTATTCAACTGCTTCGGATTGCTCTGATAACCCGACTGCTGCTGCTGCTGATTCCCCTAATGGTTATAACCTCCCTAGTTGCCCTGGTTCCCTTGATTGTTATGGCCGGTTTGATTGCCTTGAAATCCTGAACCAGAGCTACCACCTCCATAACCCGGCCCATGAAAACCACCTCCTGAACCGCCGGGTGGACCATTGTCATATTGAAACATATTGGAGTTCTTGAACTCTCGCATGATATAACAGTCCTTCCAAAGATGTGATGCTGGCTTCTCCTTTGATCCATACTTTGGACAAGGTTGATTTAACAGGCGCTCCAGATTGGGGCCTGAACCTCCGCCCCTTTGGGGTTGTTTGCCCTTACGACGCTGACCATTATCCTTAGCATTGGTGTTAGCCATAAAGTCCAAACTATTATTGGCCTTGCACTTACCATTATTCCCATGACCTGACGGGTTATGCTGTTGTCCCTTGGTGTTGTTGTTTTTATTTCCTTTCCCCGGTTTGTACTCCTCTGAGTCAGGGTCTTTGGTATTATCTGAATCGGCATATTTAACCAAAGCGGCCATAAGCGTTGACATATCATTGTAGTGACGTTTGAGCCTTCCTAACTTTTGTTTGAGCGGCAGAAACCGGCAATTGCCCTCCAACGTTAACACTGCGGTATCTGCATTGATGCGATCCGACAAATGCAGAATAGCTGAGACCCGCTTCACCCAATGGGTTGTAGACTCCCCATCCTCTTGAACACAAGCGGCCAGGTCCACAATTGACATAGGCTGCTTACAAGTATCCTTAAAATCCTGGATAAACCGGTGCTTTAATTCGGCCCATGATCCGTCGGAGTTAGCTGGCAAGCTCTTTAACCAAGTACGAGTTGTCCCCTCCAACATCATGGTGAAGTATTTAGCACACACCGCTTCATCCACATCTAGCATCTCCATTGCCATCTCGTAGCTTTCAACCCATGCCTCTGGTTGCAAATCGGCGGTGTAATTGGGCACCTTACGAGGGCCTTTAAAATCCTAGGGCGGTCGCACATTACGTAAAGCGGGGGTGAGACACGGCACCCCTAAGGAACTGAAGACCACACCTGGCTCCACTGAAGCGGTAGGGTGAACAGGAGTAGGTTGATGAGCTCCATGCAGAGCTGCTAACTCGGCCTCTCGACGTGCACGACCATGATCCACCACATCCTGCGCATTAGCACATCCACCTGTCGGGTTGTGCCCTCACGGCGAGTTACGGCGACGTGCACTGCTTGACACGTCCGGTTCATCCTCAACGTGCCTGCTGTAACTCCGGCTTGGGCGGGGTGTGGAATGAATCCTCTCGCGACTATGCGAATAAGCCTGTTGCTGGTTTAAAGCTGTTTGAAGGAGCTCTCTGGCCCGTCGTGCCTCAATCGCAACTGGTGACTCGCCGTCGGTTGGCAGGGCTGCCAATCGTGAAGCGGCGGCCACAATGTTGTCCAACGAGTTGGAGTAATGCCCCGGGGGCGTCGGAACATACTGCGGCACAATGTTGCTTTGACGAGGCGGGTCCATCGTGCGTGGCTGAACCGGCGCTCCTGTTCCCGGTGCCTCTGTCCGGTTTAACACTGGCTAGTTACTAGTTCCTGCTCCTGGCATGTTGAAGAGATTTCTTGGCTCATAACCCGGTGGGAGATGCGACCGGTATCTTCTTCTCATGACTTCCTCTGAGGCATTCTGATCCAGCCTAAGCCGGTAGGCCTGAGCTTCCAACTCGGCCCGTTCCATAGCCATCCTAGCATTCTCTGATGCTAGGTCCGCTTTAGCCTGAGTTATCTGACCTTTCACCTTTGCAATCTCCGCATTGTGCTGGTCCCGGGCTGCTGCGTCCACCTCTTCTGCAGCCATCAATGTTGCCAAAGTGTCGAACAAATCAGACAGAACTTGAGCCGGAGGCGGCACAGAGCCCCTTGCTCCCGCCGGCGTTGCTGTTGCTGAACCGGAGAGCATTGCCGCAGCGGTTGATGAGTGGTGTGCTGATTGTGTACCGGCCATGAAGATAGCGACCCGGTTTGGCAGATCGAGGGGGTCCGGAATACTGTTGCCATCGGAACCTCCAATAATCCAGCCGTCCTGCAACTGATACAACAATTCGGTCTCTCCAGTTGAAGACTCGTCGTCAGAGCAGTCAACGGTTTCTCCATGAGATGCTGGTCCATCCTCATATTCTGCTCCATGGATGACACCTATGAAAACATGCCTTGCCGCGGGCTGAACCGGGGAAGGGCTTGCACGCTAAGCCGTCTCGATGATGTCGGTGCAGGTGTCCGGCTCAGGGCCCGGTTCGCCGATCTTGCCGATGAAGACGTGGATCCCACCAAAGGGGAGCCGGTACCCGTATTCGATTGAACCGGCCTCGGGGCCCCATCCTGCATCGTCGATTTAGAGCTTGCCGCGACGACTCTTCGTCATCCGGCCCACAGCGTATCCCTTGAGTCCATCAAAGCTGACCTTCAAGAACTCGAAACCATCATGCGATAGCCCCACGGTGGGCGCCAACTGTCATGGGTTTGTCACGGCAGATGTCCTAGTGAAAGGACTTAGTCGTGGAGCCATCGCTATGGGTTAGCTTAAAGGGGTTAAACCGGACAAGGGGACACGAGGGGTTTTATACTAGTTTGGCCCCTTCGATGAAGGTAAAAGCCTATGTCTAGTTGTGATTGGTATTGCTAGGGTTTCAATGACCAGGGAGCGAATCCGCTTTGCCTGGCTCTCGAGTTGTTGTCTGTCTTCCTCCAACCGCGGTCGGATCGTCCCTTTATATACATAGGTTGATGCCCACTGGTTTACAGAGTCCTGAAGCCGGATCATAGATGTGTCCGGCTCGGTCTCTATTCCTCTAACTTACAATACAAGTTACATGACAGAGTCGGTTTACAACTACAGGCTTTAACCCGCCTTTGGGCCTTGGGCCTTCGTAAAGCGCCACCATCTTCACATATTCATGGGCTTCTATCTTCATGGAGCTAACCCGGCCACTCTGAGCCGGTTTACCTCCAGTAATCATATCCCCAACAACTGGTAAGTAGTATAGTAGCAGTACTAGTATACGTCGGTCAAATTATTCATCATGTCCACACATTGAATTGACGTGACAACACGCTGCGCGTGAGGTGACACAAGAACCCGGCGGCATGTTCGGGTATTCTGGACTTCAGATTTGGAGTACCACTTATCTGTCAAAATCTTTCATCATTCACTTAAAACTGTCGATTGATCATACATTGAGTACCATATAACTGGAATTAACCGATGCAAGTCGAAGAAGGATTGGCCGGTGCTGCCGGCTGGCGTCAAGTTCGATCCCATGGATCAGGAGCTGATCGAGCACCTTGAGGCCAAAGTGAGTGCTGATAGCGCGAGATCTCACCCTCTCATCGATTTGTTCATACCAACCATCGACAGCGAGCACAACATATGCTACACCCATCCTGAGAAACTTCCAGGTAAGACACCGATCAGCCATCTACTTGCACAAACATATTCCTTTGTTTATAGCTCTATTTTTCTTTTTAGATGCAGACCTGGTGAAGCAATTACAATTTGACAGTTAATAAAAAGTGAAACAAGTGACTGCAACATGCCAAAGATGTTATGAAAATGCCAACTACGTACACTAAAACCTGTATTCCACAATACTGCAGGTATCACACTGAGTGGCCTAAGCAAGCATTTCTTCCAGCGCAATTCCAGGGCGTTCAAAAGGGGCACATGGACGCATCGCAAGATATAGTCGGAGTGCGGCATGCACGCGATGTGGGACAACACCGGCAATACCTTGTCGGGGATGGTCAACGGCCGGCAGATGGGCAGCAAAAAGGTTCTGGTGCTGCACACCAACAAGAACTTCAACCAGCAGACGGCCAACTGGGTGATGCACTAGTACCACCTCGGGGACCTGGAGCAAGAGAAGGAGCGGGAGCTGGTCCTCTACAAGATTTTCTACCAGACGAACACTAGGGCCAGGAGTAAAAAGATTATAAGTTAGTTTGGTATTGGTACTTGTACTACCTTGTCGTCCGCAAGTTGGTATTGTTGTTAACGATCTTTTGGTATGAACTTGGCATTTGCTTCCAACCATCATGCCGAGGGTCGACGTGGATATGAAGTTGAATCATTTGTTTCAAAATGAATTTTCAGGCACCTGATTTTCATTTGGTGGGTAGCATAAGCACCTGCCGTTCGAATTCCCAGTTCTCCAAATTTTTTGAAACAAGTGCATGCACTTATTATCATGATGAAAAAACAATATCCCTGCTGCATCCCAGTTATCAGTCTGTACTTGCAGAATTCTCTCGTTTATTGAGCACGTATATTGTTTTTTCAGGTCGAGCAAGTTTCAACTGGGCTATAAACTGCCCAGGCTTGGTTTTGTTTTCAACAGGCCCAGCCCATGATGACAACGGGGCACAAAGATCCAGCAGGTATCTACTGGCCTCTGGCCCGCCAGCTTTAGTTATATTTTGTCTTACAACATCCGCAGGCAGTTCTTTTACTGAATCAAATACACAACCCAATTCTATTTTCCTCTTGAAATGCATGTCCTACATCCGTTTTCTAATCTCTACCTATAGTTTTACTAGTTCATATACACGTATCATTATATTGAAAATACATAAAATTCCCTTTTCATATTTACATCCTTATTTTTGTTGTTGTTTTCCCTCCCAGCGCTGATTTTTTTACCACTTGTTTTCCCTTAAACCAACTCAATTGTCCCATGTCTTATTTGCTTACAAAAACAAAACATTTTTTGGCAAATTAATAAGTTCTTATAAATGTTTATCATTTCGGGATTACAAAAGTTCGGAATCCACTGAAATATGCAAAATAAGGTTGAACTTTTTGACCATGGTCCTGGGCAGAAAATGGGCTGTGATAAATTACTTAAGAATTAGCAAATGGGCTGCAGATTATTAAAAAATAGCAAATGGGCTCTATGTTGTCTGCCACAGATTTGGAGGCTGACTTGTGGGCCTACTAAGTTCATGCGTACACAAGGTTTCTCAAGAAAGAAACTTAGTCAACAATTGACTCTACCAGCGTCAGACCATTACATATCAATCTAACGGCAATCGTGCTTCTTCAGTCTCTGATCTTCCAGCCCCAGCCGCCCAAACTAGCGCCGTCGGAACCGCCTGCTCCCACCTCCCGTGGCCGGCTCTGCTGCCGAGCAGGCCTCACGGCCCCATCATATACTCGCATCCCTCGCCTGTCTATCCCTCTACTCACCCACACCTCCTGTTATTTTCCGGCGACGGCAGTCGAACCAGTCAACCCTCGTACTCTCCACAGCGTGGGCAGCCACTACCGTGTCTTCCCCAGCTCCGTGTCGTTCCCTTTGTAGGCCTCGCCGTCGTCCACCGCCCTGGTGCTCTCGGCGCGGCGTGGTCAACAAACAACATCCATCGGAAGTGGACTGTACGTGGAGACGCTGACAGCTGGGTCCATGGCCGCACACAAGGAAATGCCTCCTTATTACGCGCAAAATAATGATTCCTCCACCTGACATCTGGGACCCGCCGGAAGGGCTCTGTATTTCTCAAAAAAAATGTTCCCTCCACTGACAGGTCGGACCCACCAACTATATCTTCGCACGCAAGGAAGTGCCTCCTTATTGCGCACAAAAAAATGAATACCCCTGCCAGCTGGGACCCACCATAGTGGGAGGCTGACTTGTGGTCCTACTAAGTTGACGGGGACGAAGGGCTTTGTGAACTTAGTCAATATATGAATGATTCTAGCTCCAGTGACCGTACGATGTCCATCCAACGGCCGTAGTGCTTCTTCAACCTCTGGTCTTCTTGCTCCAGCCGCCCAAACCAGTGTCGGTCATGTCGCGTGCTCCTGCCTCCCGTGGCCGGCTGTGATGCCGCGGAGGCCTCACCGCCCCCTACTACTCCCACCGCTGGCCAGGCCATCCCTCTACTCACCAACACCCCCTGTTATTCTGTAGCGACGGCAGCCTCACACCGCAGCCGAACCAGTGAACCCTCGTACTCCTCTCCACGTGGGCATCCACTGCCGCGTCTTCCCTGGCTCCGCGCCGTCCCCTTCCTAGGCCTCGCCGTCGTCCACCGCCTTGGTGCTCTCGGCGTGGCGTGGTCAATGTGGTCAACGACCGACTTCCATCGGAAGAGTACTGTACGTGGAGAGGCTGACAGCTAGGTCCACGGCAGCCATAAGGAAGTGCCTCCTTATTACGCGCAAAATAATTATTCCTGCACCTGACAGCAGGGACCCACCGGACGGGCCACCGTATTTCACAAAAAAAAGTTTGCCCCCTGACTGCTGGGACCCACCAGCTACATCTTCGCATGCAAGGAAGTGCGTCCGGGCAAAAAAAAACGATTCGCCCCCTGACTGTTGGGACCCACCAGCTATATCTTCGCACGCAAGGAAGTGCCTGACAGTCGGGACCCACCTGGTCGAAGCATACGTAGCGTTGTCATTCTGGTCGTGAACGTGTACGTACATACTGGTCGATGTAGAGCGTGCACGTGTAGTAGTAGAGGCACGCATGTAGCATGTACACGTACGTACAACGGCCAGTGTGCAAGAAAGAAAATACGGACACGTACATACATACGGGCGGGGTCTCAAACGCCTACTCGCGCATACATGCGGCCAGTGCTCGTGTACATGGCTGGGTCGGAACAGAGAAACTGCGTCGTCGTCGTCGCCCGCAAAAAAAACAACAGCGTCGTCGTCATGTTCATGGGGAGGCAACAGAATGCGTCGTGTTCATCGGGAGGCAACGGAACGCGTGGGAGCCAACCGGCCTGGACGGAACAGCCGATGGAAACAAGGTCTGGCGTACCGCAGAATGGATGAAACGGCCTTGTGTTCGACCGGCCACGGTCGAAACGGGATCCTGTTCATCGGGAGGGGTCTGGCGTACCGCAAAACGGAGGAAACGGACCTCCAACAGTCGAAACGAGGGTCATGTTCATCGGGAGGGGTGTGGCGTACCACAAAACAGAGGAAATGGACTTGTGTTGGAGCGCTACAGTCGAAACGGGGGTCCTGTTCATCGGGAGGGGTGTGGCGTACCGCAAAACGGGACTCCACAGGATATTGTTCATCTCCACCGTCGACTCCCTCCAGCCTCCACGGGCTACTGTTCATCCACCGTCGACCTCCTCTAGCCTCCACATGCGATTGTTCATCCACGGGCTCCTGTTCATCCAGCCTCCACAGCGCGCTACTCCACCGGCTACTGTTCAACCAGCCCTCTCCATGGGCTCCTGTTCAACCACCCCTCCACGGGCTACTGTTCATCCATCCCTCCACCATCTACTATTCATCCAACCCTCCACGGGGTGGTCTTGTTCATCCAGCCCTCCACGGGGTCCTGTTCATCCAGCCCCAACTGGCTCGATCGATCGGGGTCTTGTTCATTCAGAGGCAACACCACGGGGTCCTGTTCATCCACCCCCACCGGGAACAGTTCAACCAACCCCCCCCCCCCGGCAATGCTCGCTGTTCATCCAGAGGCAGCATCGATCGGCTTCAGTTAGCAGCAGTAGCGAAGGAATCGCTCGATCGGGTTTAGTTAACAGCCATCGATCGATCACTCGGGTTCAGTAACGCGTAGCCTGCAGTGCAATCGCTCGGGTTCAGTAGGCGAACGCCTCGCTCGGGTTCAGTTAGAGCCCAACGCCTCGCACCCATGCGCATGCGTGTATGAGAGAAACACGCAAACCTCCGTGCATCAATCGGCCCCGACCACCCACCGTAACCGGAAACACCCCGATATTTTCCTCACCCTCGCTTCTACCACGGGTTTTTCCATCATGGACGGACCAAAGAATGTCATGCAGCTGCGTCTCCGGCCCGCCCAGGATGAAAAGCCCATTTCTGTCATGGTTTTTTGTCATAGAAGTAGGATCCCACCACATCTAAGATGATACCAGGTTTTGTCACAATTATCGTCATAGAAGTGTCATAAGTATGACACAAACATTTTTCGTTCGGCCCAAAATGTCGCGTATGTGTCTTTTGTTTTGTAGTGCCCCCTGGGGCGCGCCCCCTGCCTCGTGGCCCCCCTGAGACTCCACTGACGTCAACTCCAAATCTATATATTCACGTTCAGGGAGAAAAAAATCAGAGAGAAGGATTCATCGCGTTTTATGATACGGAGCTGCCGCCAAGCCCTAATCTTCATCGGGGCTGATCTGGAGTCCGTTCGGGGCTCCGGAGAGGGGAATATGTCGCCATCGTCATCATCAACCTTCCTCCATCACCAATTTCATGATTCTCACCGCATCGTAGGCTTGCTGGACGGTGATGGGTTGGATGAGATTTACCATGTAATCGAGTTAGTTTTGTTAGGGTTTGATCCCTGGTATCCATTATGTTCTAAGATTGATGTTGCTATGACTTCGCTATGCTTAATGCTTGTCACTAGGGCCCGAGTGCCATGATTTCAGATCTGAACCTATTATGTTTTCATGAATATATGTGAGTTCTTGATCCTATCTTGCAATTCAATAGTCACCTACTATGTGTTATGATCCGGTAACCCCGAAGTGACAATAGTCGGGACCACTCCCACTGATGACCATAGTTTGAGGAGTTCATGTATTCACTAAGTGTTAATGCTTTGGTCTAGTACTCTATTAAAAGGAGGCCTTAATATCCCTTAGTTTCCAATAGGACCCCGCTGCCACGGGAGGGTAGGATAAAATATGTCATGCAAGTTCTTTTCCATAAGCACGTATGACTATATTCGGAATACATGCCTACATTACATTGATGAACTAGGGCTAGTTCTGTGTCACCCTATGTTATAATTGTTGCATGAGGAATCGCATCCGACATAATTATCCATCATTGATCCATTGCCTATGAGATTTTCACATATTGATCTTTGCTTAGTTACTTTTCCGCTGCCACTGTTACGATTGCTACAAAAACTGCTACTGTTACTTTTGTCACCATTACCGTTACTTCCATACTACTTTGCTACTAAATACTTTGCTGCAGATATTAAGTCTTTTAGGTGTGGTTGAATTGACAAATCAAATGCTAATACTTGAGAATATTCTTTAGCTCCCCTTGTGTCGACAATAAATTTGGGTTGAATACTCTACCCTTGAAAACTGTTCGATCCCCTATACTTGTGGGTTATCAGTGATCAACATATATAAATCCCAAGTGACTCAGAGGATAGAGCTATGCTCCTCGGCAACAGCGCCAGAAAAAGGTCTTGATAACCCACAAGTATAGGAGATCGCAACAGTTTTCGAGGGTAGAGTACTCAACCCAAATTTATTGATTCGATACAAGGGGAGCCAAAGAATATTCTTGAGTATTAGCAGCTCAGTTGTCAATTCAACCACACCTGAAAGACTTAATATCTACAGCAAAATATTTAGTAGCAAAGTATTATGGAAGTAATGGTAACAGTGGCAAAAGTGACAGTAGTAGTTTTTAGCAATCAGAACAATGGCAATGGAAAAGTAACAAAGAAAATATCAATATGTGAGAATCTCGTAGGCAATGGATCAATGATGGATAATTATGTCGGATGGCATTCATCATGCAACGGTTATAACATAGGGTGACACGAAACTAGCTCCAATTCATCAATATAATGTAGGCATGTATTTCGAATATAGTCATACGTGCTTATGGAAAAGAACTTGCATGACATCTTTTGTCCTACCCTCTCGTGGCAGCGGGGTCCTATTGGAAACTAAGGGATATTAAGGCCTCCTTTTAATAGAGTACCGGACCAAATCATTAGCACTTAGTGAATACATGAACTCCTCAAACTACGGTCATCACCGGGAGTGGTCCCGACTATTGTCACTCCGGGGTTGCCGGATCATAACACATAGTAGGTGACTATAACTTGCAATATCGGATCAAGAACACAAATATATTCATGAAAACATAATAGGTTCAGATCTGAAATCATGGCACTCGGGCCCTAGTGACAAGCATTAGGCATAGCAAAGTCATAGCAACATCAATCTTAGAACATAGTGGATACTAGGGATCAAACCCTAACAAAACTAACTCGATTACATGGTAAATCGCATCCAACCCATCACGGTTCAGCAAGCCTACGATGGAATTACTCACGCATGGCAGTGAGCATCATGAAATTGGTGATGGAGGATCATTGATGATGACGATGGCGACGGATTCCCCTCTCCGGATGTGACAGCCAGGATTTTGCCTTCTCTCTTTTTTCGGACTTGCCTTCTCTCTGTTTCTGGACTTGGTTCTTGCCTGACATTGATTTGGATTTTGGAATCATTTCAAATGGACTTGTCACTTGGGCATACCCTTGACTTTCACCCAAGTGACCCATCTACATCTCATTCAACTTTATTTCTCTGATAAATCCCCAAAATAATCAAATGAATATTTTTCATAAAAGAAAAATATTCATTTCCTCTCTGAAACTCTATTCAGAAACTTGTGCTCCAAAGCAACCCCCATTTTTATTGCTCCTAAAAATCTGAGATAATTCCTGAATATTCTTTGGACCTTGGCACACCTTCCCAAGAAAAAATATTGCATTACTTTTTGTAATATTTTTGCTATAGAAAATCATTTCCCTTTTGGCCCAAAATTCCAGTTTGTACAGCAAGTATATTTTTCCTTGATCTTTTGGCCCTGATCTTTCTTGAGCTTAACTACCCTCCTAAGAAAACCTAAACCCCAGGAGATCAGCCCTAGTGGCCATCTAGAAGCTTGCTTAACTTGGTGACCAAGTTTCTGGTTAGAAACTTGCTAGCTTGGTTGAGTCAATTCTGGTCGGTCTAGGTATGAGCTTTCAACTTTCCTAGACTAAACACTGCATGGACTAGAGCGTAGACAAGGTTTGGCGGCGTTTGGGCGTTGTTTTGACCATGCCAGCATGGTGACCGTGTGAAGACACGGTGCCTGGCAGCTACTCGATGCGCACTGGTTGTCGCCATCTCCTCTGTTCAACGCGTGCTCGATCCAGCGCTCGCCGACGCCTACCGCGTAGCACCTACAGCCCCGACCCATCACCCTTGACCTCTCCCTGGCGCTCACCGACGCCGGAGACGCCGCAGCAAGCACGGGCACATCGCGGCCAAAAGCCACAATGCGCGCGTGCCCTTGTCCTCTTCCCCCCTGCGTACTGTGCTCGTCCCCGAGTGTGGGCAGCTCGCACAGTGACGCTGCACGCTTTCCCCCTCGCATTGGAGTGCTTCGTCGCCGTTCGCCGGCTTCCAGAGAGCTTCGGCGGCGAGACAATACCCCCCTCGCTCCGGCTATATATATATAGGGCCTCCCTCCTCATTGCCTAGCCACGCACCACTCCTCACTACCTCCACGAACACGTAGAAGGGCCACAGCCCGGTCGGGCAGGCCTCTGGCCATCTACCCCGACCGGAGAACTCCGGTGACCTCCGCAACTCGACCACCTCGCTCCGGTGCCTCTCGAGCTCGACCAACTGCTCAGGCATGGCATTGGAGGTCCCTTGGTGCTGCATGGATGCTGCTGAGCCACCGGAGCCGCCTCTAGCTGTCGTCTTCTTCCACTCCAGCGAATCTCGTCTGCCACCGCAGCTTGCGAGCTTGACCGCGAGCAGCTCTGGCCATCCCCCGGCAAGCCACGGGTACGGGCAGGTGCGCCGTGAAGCCAGCTTCATTTCTATCCCTCTCATCTAGCCCCAAACCCCCTCCTCACTAGCGTGAGCTCCACCGAAGCGTCGTCGCCCTCTGATCTCGCTCCCCCTCACTCTCTCCTAACGGGCGGGGCCCAGTGTCAGCCTCACCACTCGCGCCCGAAGCGGTGCGAGTGGAGGCGCATTTTCCTTTTACGCTTTCGACGTCACCCCCCCAGGAATTTTTGTTTAATTCAAATTTAATCAGAAATTGACACAAACTTTGACCAGCCACAATTTCTAAACCATAAGTCCAAATGATTTGATTCTTTTTGCATGGTCTTTGTTTCATAAAGCTCTAGCAGCACACCAAAAGGTGGATTTTTCCTTGCTGTCTAGAATTTCTGGTGATTTTCAGAATGGTTTTTGATATGTGTTTTTGTCATTTTTAATTATTTTCAGAAGGAGAAGCTTCTCTTGACGCAAACCAAGAGGGGTGTGATCCTCCCCTACACTAAGGCAAGCCACACCAGCATTTGGATGGTGTTATTTCAATATCTATGATTTTCTACTTGAATATGAGCTTTAATTGCATTTAAAATTTGATAAATAAATTTTGTTAATTGATAGTTACTTTACCATGCTTGATATGCTTGTTTTAGTTACTGGTAGATTGCATGAACTTGTTTGGTCAAGTAGAATAAATTGTTTGCATTAGTTATATTGCTATGGTAGAAAATGATAGTTCTTTTATTACTTTATATTTTCATATAAGTGATGAGTTAACAAAAATATTGCTTGATAATAAAAATGAACCAGATCCAGTGAAGTTTTGACCCTGAGTATTACAAGATAATTATGTTGATAAGTTTGATCCATATCCATGTGTTGTTTGCTTTCCATGTCGATCAGTTACTTGATTATGGCAAAGTATCATTGTTATTTATTAAAAGTTTTTGCCAAAGTTAAACTTGATTAAGTTCAACTTGAATATGATGTTGATCACGTCATGGTGCCACTGAATCGGGTTTTTATTCAGTGTGACCACATTTACCTTGAGGGAAGGTCTTGATTCGGTCCTTTGTTGTGCCTCTCACTAGTGCCTCTCACGAGGGAAGGTTATGGGCATGCATACCCTGGACCGGTAAGCAGACATAACACTATGTGCTCATTTTTGTTTTTATGGTACCTTGTCCCCATTTGGGACCGTTTTGCCACGATGGTGGCCGTTGGTGTCTTTGGTAGGCACGGGGCCACCCAAGACCTATCCCTAAGAGGGAGTTGGTCGGAGTGGCCGGGAGAGTGCCATGACAAAGGGAGGGTTTCGTCGGAACGCTTTGGTCCACCCGAATGGGAGTACGAGGCCAGGTGTTCCGTAGTGTGGGTAAAGTGCGCTACCTCTACAGAGTGTATTTAATCTATCGATAGCCGCGTCCTCGGTTATGGGCATAGCTCGGAAGTAAGTCACACCATGGATCAACTTTTATAATTAATCTTGCAAACTAAATGATTGTTGCGATGCTTTGTGTTTCATGAACTCTCGAGTTGTTCATGAGCGGTTGGTATTCACTTGTGACCCGGTATGATCACCGCTTGGTTATGAGGTAACCGTCTGGTAAGCGAGTCTGTGAGACTCGATGCGCGTATTGGCTCATTGCATATTTAATAGTTCTTTCATTGCATTCGTCTGTCATCGTGCTTATGTTTGTTGTGAGCTTGCAAGTAGATTCAATGTACTGACCTGGCGTGTCATGCCAGCTTTCAGGCAAGTCGGTTCGCATCGGAGGGCATCTCGCATCTAGGTCGTGTCCACATCAGTGTCCCTGTGCTATGGAGTTCCACTTCGTTGTTCTTCTGATGTCGCGTAGTTCGTGTGATCGAGGCCCTCGTCATGTTCATTAAATAATGTACATACTGTACAGCAGCACCGTGTGTGCCACTTGGCCTCGTATCTCGATGTAATAACAAACTTATGTAATCCGCTAGCATCAATAAAGCAGTTGTTTCTATACCATGTTGATCTCTGGGCTGGCAATGCAAGGTAAACCGGTTGCTCTGAGCCGGGGTGCCACAACGCTTGGTATCAGAGCCGCGCTGATTGTAGAACATGCTAGACCGTTAGTGCGTTAGTGAAACGGTAGATAGCTTCGTCTGAGTGCCGGTAGTCATAGAAATTGGTTGCTGCATTGCATGCATGTTTATTTGTTGTTATTACTAACCATATGGTTTGTGAGTGTAGATGGCTCCAGTACCGATCTTGTACCATCCTGAGCGAGCTCCATGCACATCGCCGCACCTGCTTCAGAACGTGTGGCGACGACTCTATCCATAGGGTGCTGATCCAGAGTATCGTGTGTATCAGGAGCATCTGGTCGGTGCATTGTATGAGTATTATATTGAGGTCACTCTACACCACAGTTCCCCTTCCGGCGCTTACACTCGTTCTACTGAGGGTGGTCTTGCTTCTACGCCATCTCACGCGGTTCAGTTTGCTGCTATCGAGGCTCTTGTAGACTTGCTCTACAACAAGGTTCGCATGCACACCCACCCAGGTCTCTTCTACTACCCATCTCTGCATGAGAATGGGCGTATCCGCTTTCCTTTGATTAATTCGGCGTGCGATCGTCCCACTAGCCACCTTTCCCGCTATATCACTTCCAGTTATCTCATGAACTACGAGTTAGCTCGGGATCTCTCACATGCCCGGGCAACTCTCGCTGCTGCTCGTACTAGGAACCCTCTTCCCACTATCATCTACACTACTCTAGTTTCTTCCACGTCCGTTCCCCCGGTGACTTCACAGGGTACCGTTAACCCTCTGACGGTGACCCCTCGCAGTGCTCCTGCTGCGTGGGCTTCCCTTGTTGCTACTCTTGCCACTCATATGCTTAGTTCCCATCCCGCACCTGCCCCTGAGGGAGAGCCCTCGAGGCAGCGCCGTCGTGTCTCTCTTAACCCGGAGGTCTCTACTATCAGTTCAGGATCTAGGTCCGGCTCAAGAGAGGAGCCCGCAGCAGCACAATACGAGCAGTAGACCGTTAGAGTATTGCTTTCATCATGAGTATGATGTATGGGTGTAATCGCACGTGTCATGATGCTTAGTTTCATGTATGAGGGTAGTAGACCCGTTGTGATGTTTACTTTCATGTTGAGTCTATGTATAATTATGTTGGAATCTTTTATTCGCTTTGGCTTTCTTTCGCGGTTTTCTTCCGGGATTTGTCAATGGCTTTCCTCCCATGTTGGATTTTTCTCATCACGGTTGCTATGTATTGGGAAAGTAAATAATAGAATGATGCGTGGAGGCAGCAGCAGCCAAGCTTATGAGGATATCCCTGTCCGTCGCTCCGCAAGGCAAGCAGGACATTCCCCGGAGCCATACCAGCCACCTCCGTCTCCACCGCCACATCCGCCTTCCACTGAGCAAATCCTGTGAATGTTTGAAGAAAGAAGGAGCAACGATCTGCTGGAAATATTGAAAAGTGTGCAAGTTATGGTTGGGCAGAATGGAAACCAGAATGGTCATCACTCCAAGCTATCGGATTTTCAACAAACCAAGCCTCCCAGTTTCAGCCAAGTTATTGATCCATTGGATGACGATGATTGGTTATGAACTATTGAGAGGAAACTGGAGATTTCTCGCACTGAAGAAGACGAGAAGGTTCCCTTTGCAATGCATTATCTCGAAGGAGCTGCCGCTATATGGTGGGATAATGCTAAGGCAATATGGCCCGCGTACGAGGAAATTACTTGGACTAAATTCAAGGACCATTTCCGCAAGTATCATATTCCCACCGGGATTATGAAAATCAAGCAGCGCGAATTCCTCGCCCTCACTCAAGGCAGCATGACAGTCAACGAGTACCTAGATAAATTCAACCATTTGGCCCGCTATTCTCTCCATGATGTGGCCATAGAAGAACGGAAGATCGACAGATTTCTTGGAGGACTGAATCAGCATCTCAGGTGCACTCTCAGCATGTTTGATTTTCCAGACTTCCTGACTCTGGTGAACAAGGCCCTCATCGCAGAAAGGGAACACAAGCTCCTACACGACAACAAGCCAGTTGTTAATGACCACAAGCGCAAGTTCGAGCCGAAGAAGGATACGCAACCAGTGCAGAAGGCTCGTACTTGGCAACAGACTCAGGTGGAGTACAAACCCAACTGGTAGCAAAATGTCAACAAGACCACCACTCAAGTCAAGAATATCGTGACCAGCCCGGTGCGTGAAGATTGTTAGCACAACAATTCCTGTTTCAGCTGTGGACAAACATGACATTATGCTAGACAGTGCCCCAAGAAAAACAAACAAACAACTCCATTCCATCCGCAAGTCAACTACATGGAGCCGTATTCCGCCCCGATATGATCCAAGGGCAAATCCATCATATCTCCACAGACGAAGCCCAAGAGGACCCAGAAGTCGTCATTGGTATGTTCCTGGTTAACGACATACTCGCCGTAATTTTATTTGACTCTGGGGCTTCCCACTCTTTCATTTCGCGGAGTTTTGCTGCCCAAAACAAATTTCCTTTCTCAGTTTTGGGAAAACACATGCTGGTACAATCCCCGGGATCCCTGCTTAGAAGCAATATGGTCTGCCGCAATTTGGAAATTGACATCAAGGGCGTCAAGTTTCCAACCTCTTTGATAATCATCGATTCTAACAAATTGGGTATCAGTCTGGGCATGAATTGGTTAACCCAATACCAAGCATGCATCAACTGTGCGACCAGAGAAGTTACCATGAAAAACACGGAAGGTTGCACCACGAGTTTTTATGCCCGCAAGAGCATACCCAAGAAGGATATGATATTCACAACCATGACAAAAGAGGTGGGGCTAATTGCCATGGTCAGTGGGTATCCCAATGTATTCCCTGAAGAATTACCAGGCATGCCACCAGATAGCAAACTGGAATTTGCAATTGACTTGGTGCCTGGAACCACACCGATACACAAGAAATACTATCGGATGCCTTCCTCAGAATTGGTGGAATTAAAGAAATAGCTGGATGAAATGCTGCAGAAAGGATACATCCTCCCAAGCTCTTCACCATGGGGATCACCAGTGATATTCGTGGATAAAAAGGATGGCAGCCTACGAATGTGCGTAGCCTACTGACAGTTGAATGACGTCACCATCAAAAACAAGTATCCGCTACCAAGGATTGATGATCTGTTTGATCAACTCAGCGGGGCCAAAGTATTCTCCAAAATTGATTTGAGGACCGGATATCATCAGCTCAGGATAAAGAAGGAGGATATTCCCAAGACCGCGTTTACCACTCGGTACGGTCTTTATGAGTATACTGTTATGTCCTTCGGCCTCACCAACGCCCCAGCCTTCTTCACGCATATGATAAGAAGGTGTTTATGGATTTCTTGGACAAATTTGTGGTGGTGTCCATCGATGACATCCTCATTTACTCCAAGAGCAAAGACGAACACCAGGAACATCTCCGAGAAGTTTTGCAAAGGCTTCGCGACCATCAGCTTTATGCCAAGTTCAGCAAATGTGAGTTTTGGCTCCAGCAAGTTGGATTTCTCGGGCATGTCCTCTCAGCAGGAGGGATCTCAGTGGATCCAAGCAAGGTGAAAGATGTACTTGATTGGTCCGCACCCACGACAGTCTCAGAAATCCAGAGTTTCTTTGGACTAGCCGGATATTATCACCGTTTTATCGAAGGATTCTTCAAGATTGCCAAGCCAATGACCGAGCTCTTAAAGAAGGATAAGAAGTTTGAATGGACTGAGGACTGCGAACGAAGTTTCAATGAGTTAAAAATCAGGCTGACGTCAGCACCAGTACTGACTCTTCCAGACATCTACCACAGTTTTGATGTTTACTGTGACGCATCCAGAAAAGGGCTTGGATGTGTACTTATGCAAGATGGCAAAGTTGTGGCTTATGCATACCGCTAACTGGGAAAACACGAAGGAAACTATCCCACGCATGATTTGGAATTGGTCGCGGTGGTGCACGCCTTGAAGATCTGGAGACACTATCTGATTGGAAAGAAGTGCCAGATATTTACCGACCACAAGAGTCTCAAGTATATATTCACTCAGCCCGATTTGAACCTTCGACAGCGAAGATGGCTCCATTTGGTTAAGGACTACGACCTCGGAATAAATTATCACCCAGGCAAAGCTAATGTAGTGGCTGATGCCCTCAGCCACAAACCAACCAACCTTAATGCTCTCATGGATTCATTGCCTCCTGAGCTTTATGAAGAAATCACTCAGCTCAATTTGGTGATCACCGATGTCCATCTTGCCAACATATTGGAAGTTACCCCTACTCTCGAAGAATAAATCCATAGTGCTCAGGAAGATGACAAACTATTGAAAATATATGTCCAGAAGATGCACAAAGGGCATGCACCGGATTTATCCAGGGATCAACAAGGTATGCTAAAGTTCCGAGGAAGGATTTGCGTACCCAACCACGAAGGTCCGAGGAAGAAGATACTGACAGAAGCACATGAAGCGTCGTACTCAATTCACCCAGGTGGTACCAAAATGTATGAAGACCTTCGTCGGGTATTCTGGTGGGATGGAATGAAGAAAGACATCGCATACTTTGTGGCCTGTTGCAATATATGCAACAAAGTAAAGGCGGAACATCAAAGACCCGCCGGACTCCTCCAACCTCTGCCAGTATCCCAATGCAAATGGGACGATATCTGCATGGATTTCATCACCGAATTACCAAGGTCTCACCGAGGAAACGATGCAATATGGGTCATCGTGGACACCTTAACAAAGGTGGCACATTTCCTTCCCATCCGGACCACCTACCGTGCAAATCAACTTGCACAACTATATGTGTCATGAATTGTCAGTATGCATGGAGTACCTAAGACTATCACTTCAGACAGGGGATCTCTCTTCACCTCCGCATTTTGGTCCCGACTACATCAAGCCTTTGGGACGGCTCTGAAATACAGCACGGCTTATCATCCCCAGATAGATGGACAGACTGAGCGAGTAAATCAAATACTCAAAGATATGCTCCGGGCATGTGTATTGGCCCAAGGAACCAAGTGGGAAGACTGGCTTCCCTACACGGAGTTTTCCTACAACAACCGTTTCCATACCAGCTTAAAGATGTCACCCTATGAAGCTCTGTATGGCCGGAAATGCCGCACCCCATTGAACTGGTCTCAAACCAGAGACAGCCATATTTTCGGGACTCATTTAATGCTCGAAGCGGAGAAGAAAGTCAAGGAAATCCGAGACAGACTGCAGCTGGCCAAATCACGACAGAAGAGCTACTATGATGCCAAACACCGTCAGGTCAGCTTCGAACCCGGGGAACACGTATATCTCCGAGTCACCCATATGAAAGGAGTCAAGAGGTTTCAGACTCGCGGAAAATTGACACCCAGATACATTGGTCCATTTCTCGTCATGGCCAGAGTCGGAATAGTTGCATATCAATTGGAATTGCCACTAGAACTATGAGAAGTACACAATGTGTTTCATATCTCACAGCTAAGAAGATGCATCTCGCCACCGGAGAAAAGGACTGATATGACAGAGATAGAATTGGCTAAGGATTTGACTCATGAGGAAAAGCCAATCAGAATATTGGACCAGACAGAAAGGGTCACTCGCAGCAAAGAAATAAGGTTTTCCAAGGTTCAGTGGGAGCATCACACCGAAGAGGAAGCAACCTGGGAAAGAGAGGAATTTTTAAGGAATGCATACCAAGAATTATTTTCCCAAGCAACCGAATCTCGAGGACGAGATTCATCCTAAGTGGGGGAGGTTTGTGACAACCTGGATTTTGCCTTCTCTCTTTTTCTAGACTTGGTTCTTGCCTGACATTGATTTGGATTTTGGAATCATTTCAAATGGACTTGTCACATGGGCATACCATTGACTTTCACCCAAGTGGCCCATCTACTTCTCATTCAACTTTATTTATCTGATAAATCCCCAAAATAATCAAATGAATATTTTTCATAAAAGAAAAATATTCATTTTCCTCTCTGAAACTCTATTCAGAAACTTGTGCTCCAAAGCAACCCCCATTTTTATTGCTCTCAAAAATCTGAGATAATTCCTGAATATTCTTTGGACCTTGGCACACCTTCCCAAGAAAAAATATTGCATTACTTTTTGTAATATTTTTGCTATAGAAAATCATTTCTCTTCTGGCCCAAAATTCCAGTTTGTACAGCAAGTACATTTTTCCTTGATCTTTTGGCCCTGATCTTTCTTAAGCTTAACTACCCTCCTAAGAAAACCTAAACCCCAGGAGATTAGCCCTAGTGGACATCTAGAAGCTTGCTTAACTTGGCTACCAAGTTTCTGGTCAGAAACTTGCTAGCTTGGTTGAGTCAATTCTGGTTGGCTTGGGTATGAGCTTTGAATTTTCCTAGACTAAACATTGCGTGGACTAGAGCGTAGACAAGGTTTGGCAGCGTTTGTGCATCGTCTTGACCATGCAAGCGTGGTGACCACGTGAAGACACGGTGCTTGGTAGCTACTCGACGCGCTCTAGGTGTCGCCATCTCCTCTGTTCAACGCGTGCTCGACCCATCACCCTTGACCGCTCCTTGGTGCTCGCCGATGCCGGAGACGCGCAGCAAGCACGGGCACGTCGCGGCCAAAAGCCACAGTGCGCACGTGCCCTTGTCCTCTTCCCCCCTACGTCTTGTGCTCGTCCCCGAGCGTGGGCAGCTCCCACAGTGACGCTGCACGCTTGCCCCATCGCACTGGAGCGCTTCGTCGTCGTTCGCCGGCTTCTAGAGAGCTCCGGCGGCGACACGATACCCCCTCGCTCTGGCTATATATATAGGGCCTCCCTCCTCGTAACCTACCCACGCACCACTCCTCACCACCTCCACAAACACGTAGAAGGGCCACAGCCCGGTCGGGCAGGCCTCTAGCCGTCTGCCCCGACCGGAGAAATCCGGTGACCTCCGTAGCTCGACCACCTCGCTCCGGTGCCTCTCGAGCTTGACCAACTGCTTGGGCGTGGCATTGGAGGTCCCTTGGTGCTGCCTGGATGCTGCTGAGCCACCGGAGCCGCCTCTAGCCGTCGTCTTCTTCCACTCCGGTGAATCCCGTCCGCCACCGCAGCTTGCGAGCTTGACCGCGAGCAGCTCCAGCCATACCCCGGCAAGCCACGGGTACGGGCAGGTGCGCTATGAACCCAACTTCATTTCTATCCCTCTCATCTAGCCCCAAACCCCCTCCTCGCCGGCGTGAGCTCCGGCGAAGCGCCGTCGCCCTCTCTCTCCTAACGGGCGAGGCCCAGTGTCAGCCTCACCACTCGTGCCCGAAGCGGTATGAGTGGAGGCGCAATTTCCTTTTACGCCTTCGTCGTCACCCCCTAGGAATTTCTGTTTAATTCTAATTTAATCAGAAATTGAGCCAAACTTTGACCAGCCACCATTTCTAAACCATAAGTCCAAATGATTTGATTCTTTTTGCATGGTCTTTGTTTCATAAAGCTCTAGCAGCACACCAAAAGGTGGATTTTTCCTTGCTGTCTAGAATTCTTGGTGATTTTCAGAATGGTTTTTGATATGTGTTTTGTGGTTTTTAATTATTTTCAGAAGGAGAAGCTTGTCTTGAAGCAAACCAAGAGGGGTGTGATCCTCCACTACACTAAGGCAAGCCACGCCAGCATTTGGATGGTGTTATTTCAATATCTATGATTTTCTACTTGATAATGAGCTTTAATTGCATTTAAAATTTGATAAATAAATTTTGTTAATTGATAGTTACTTTACCATGCTTGATATGCTTGTTATAGTTACTGGTAGATTGCATGAACTTGTTTGGTCAAGTAGAATAATTTTTTTGCATTAGTTATATTTCTATGGTAGAAAATGATAGTTCTTTTATTACTTGATATTTCCATATAAGTGATGAGGTAATAAAAATATTGCTTGATAATAAAAATGAACTAGAACCAGTGAAGTTTTGACCCTGAGTATTGCAAGATAATTATGTTGATAAGTTTGATCCATATCCATGTGTTGTTTGTTTGCATGTCGATCAATTACTTGATTATGGCAAAGTATCATTGTTATTTATAAAAAGTTTTTGCCAAAGTCAAACTTGATTAAGTTCAACTTGAATATGATGTTGATCAAGTCATGGTGCCACTGAATCGGGTTTTTATTCAGTGCGACCACATTTACCTTTTGGGAAGGTCTTGATTCGGTCCTTTGTTGTGCCTCTCACCGGTGCCTCCCGCGAGGGAAGGTTATGGGCGTGCATACCCTGGCCCGGTAAGCAGACATAACCTTGTGTGCTCGTTTTTATTTTTATGGTACCTTGTCCCCGTTTGGGACCGTTTTGCCACGACTGTGGCCGTTGGTGTCTTTGGTAGGCACGAGGCCACCCAAGACCTAGCACTGAGAGGGAGTTGGTCGGAGTGGCCAGGAGAGTGCAATGACAAAGGGAGGGTTTCGTCAGAACGCTTTGGTCCACCCGAATGGGAGTACGAGGCCAGGTGTTCTGTAGTGTGGGTAAAGTGCGCTACCTCTACAGAGTGTATTTAATCTATCGATAGCCGCGTCCTCGGTTATGGGTATAGCTCGGAAGTAAGTCACACCATGGATCAACTTTTATAAATAATCTTGCAAACTAAATGATTGTTGCGATGCTTTGTGTTTCATGAACTCTCGAGTTGTTCATGAGTGGTTGGTATCCAGCTGTGACCCGGTATGGTCACCGCTTGGTTACAAGGTAACCGTCTGGTACGCGAGTCTGTGACACTCGGTGCGCGTATTGGCTCATTACATATTTAATAGTTCTTTCATTGCATTCATTTGATTAATTGTCATGATATTGTCTGTCATCGTGCTTATGTTTGTTGTGAGCTTTCAAGTACATTCAATGTACTGACCTGGCGTATCATGCCAGCTTTCAGGCAAGTCGGTTCACATCGGAGCGTTCTCGCGTCTAGGCCGTGTCCACATCGGTGTCCCTGTGCTATGGAGTTCCACTTCGTCGTTCTTCCGCTGCCGCGTAGTTCGTGTGATCGAGGCCCTCGTCATGTTCATTAAATAATATATATATACTATTCAGCAGCACCGTGTGTGCCGCTTGGCCTCGTATCTCGATGTAATATCAAACTTATGTATTCCGCTAGCATCAATAAAGCGGTTGTTTCTGTACCATGTTGTTGTGTATTGCCAGAAGACTTGATCTCTGGGCTGGCAATGCAAGGTAAACCGGTTGCTCTGAGCCGGGGTGCCACAACGCTTGGTATTAGAGCCGCGCTGATTGTAGGACACGCTAGACCGTTAGTGCGTTAGTGAAACGGTAGATAGCTTCGTCTGAGTGCCGGTAGTCATAGAAATTGGTTGCTGCATTGCATGCATGTTTATTTGTTGTTATTACTAACCGTATGGTTTGTGAGTGTAGATGGTTCCAGTACCGATCTTGTACCATCCCGAGCCAGCTCCATGCACATCGCCGCACCTGCTTCAGAACGTGTGGCGACGACTCTATCCAGAGGGTGCTGATCCAGAGTATCGGGTGTATCGGGAGCATCTGGTCGGTGCATTGTATGAGTATTATGATGAGGTCACTCTACACCACAGTTCCCCTTCCGATGCTTACACTCATTCTACTAAGGGTGGTCTTGCTTCTACGCCATCTCAGGCGGTTCAGTTTGCTGCTATCGAGGCTCTTGTAGACTTGCGCTACAATGAGGTTCGCATGCACACCCACCCAGGTCTCTTCTACTACCCATCTCTGCACGAGAATGGGCGTATCCGCTTTCCTTTGATTAATCCGGTGTGCGATCGTCCCACTATCCACCTTTCCCGCTATATCACTTCCAGTTATCTCCTGAACTACGAGTTAGCTCGGGAGCTCTCACATGCCCGGGCAGCTCTCGCTGCTGCTCGTACTAGGAACCCTCTTTCCACTGTCATCTACACTACTCCAGTTTCTTCCGCCTCCGTTCCCCCGGTGACTTCGCAGGGTACCGTTAACCCTCTTACGGTGACCCCTCGCAGTGCTCCTGCTGCATGGGCTTCCCTTGTTGCTACTCTTGCTGCTCCTATGCTTAGATCCCATCCCGCGCCTGCCCCTGAGAGAGAGCCCTCGAGGCAGCACCGTCGCGTCTCTCTTAACCCGGAGGTCTCTACTATCAGTTCAGGATCTGGGTCCAGCTCAGGAGAGGAGCCCGCGGCAGCATAGTCCGAGCAGTAGACCGTTAGAGTATTGCTTTCATCATGAGTATGATGTATGGGTGTAATCGCATGTGTCATGATGCTTAGTTTCATGTATGAGGGTAGTAGACCCGTTGTGATGTTTACTTTCATGTTGAGTCTATGTATAATTATGTTGGAATCTTTTATTCGCTTTGGCTTTCTTTCGCGGTTTTCTTCCGGGATTTGTCAATGGCTTTCCTCCCACGTCGGATTTTTCTCATCACGGTTGCTATGTATTGGGAAAATAAATAATAGAATGATGCGTGGAGGCAGCAGCAGCCAAGCTTGTGAGGATGTCCCTGTCCGTCGCTCCGCAAGGCAGGCAGGACATTCCCCGAGCCATACCAGCCACCTCCGTCTCCACCGCCACATCCGCCTTCCACTCAGAAAATCCTGCGAATGTTTGAAGAAAGAAGGAGCAACAATCTGCTGGTAATATTGAAAAGTGTGCAAGTTATGGTTGGGCAGAATGGAAACCGGAATGGTCATCACTCCAAGCTATCAGAATTTCAGCGAACCAAGCCTCCCAGTTTCAGCCAAGTTATTGATCCATTGGACGCCGATGATTGGTTACGAACTATTGAGAGGAAACTGGAGATTGCTCGCACTGAAGAAGGCGACAAGGTTCCCTTCGCAATGCATTATCTCGAAGGAGTTGCCGCTATATGGTGGGATAATGCTAAGGAAATATGGCCCGCGGACAAGGAAATTACTTGGACTAAATTTAAGGACCATTTCCGCAAGTATCATATTCCAACCGGGATTATGAAAATCAATCAGCGCGAATTCCTCGCCCTCACTCAAGGCAGCATGACAGTCAATGAGTACCTGAATATAAGAATTGCTTAGCTTTGGGTTCAATCTTTATGCATGAATTGGCCAACTAGATTGATTTTTCTTGCAATGGGAGAAGTGCTTAGCTTTGGTTTCAATCTTGCGGTGCTCGATCCTAGTGATAGAATAGGAACTGACACGTATTGTATTGTTCCCATCGAGGATAATAAGATGGAGTTTTCATCATATTGCTTGAGTTTATCCCGCTACATCATGTCATCTTACTTAATGCGTTACTCTGTTCTTCATGAACTTAATACTCTAGATGCAGGCAGGAGTCGGTCGATGTGTGGAGTAATAGTAGTAGATGCAAGCAGGAGTCGGTCTACTTGACACGGACGTGATGCCTATATTCATGATCATTGCCTTAGATATCATCATAACTTTGCGCTTTTCTATCAATTGCTCGGCAGTAATTTGTTCACCCACCGTAATATTTTGTATCTTGACAGAGGCCTCTAGTGAAACCTATGGCCCCCAGGTTTACTTTCCATCATATAAGTTTCCGATCTACAATTTTAGTTTCCCATTTACTTTCTTTGTAATCTTTTACTTTCCGTTTCATAAACTAAAAATATTACTTTACCATTTATCCATCTATATCAGATCTCACTTTGCAAATAACCGTGAAGGGATTGATAACCCCTTTATTGCGTTGGGTGCAAGTTGGTGTTTGTTTGTGCAGGTATTCGGTGGCTTGTGTGTTGTCTCCTACTGGATTGATACCTTGGTTCTCAACAGCTGAAGGAAATACTTATTCTACTTTGCTGCATCACCCTTTTCTCTTCAAAGGAAATACCAATGCAAGCTCACGAGGTAGCGGTGTCTTACTCATTTTGTTCATTCGTCGATCGTTTGCTAATGTGTTTGTTTGGGTTCTTTTATTTTATTTTTTTCATTTTCTTTTGTTTTTTGTTTGTCCTTCTAATTTCTTCTCCGGATTTATTTGGTTTCTTTTTTTCATCGTTATACTATGGTTTTTTTGGTTTCTCTTTCATTTTTCTTTGGTTTCTCTTTTGTTTCTTTCATGGTTTTCATCGTTTTTTTCTTGGTGCAATGTTTTTTGTTTTTCTTTGTTTATTTGTCGGTTTTCCCTGTTTTTCATTCTTTTTGCACTTGTTTCTTCGCTTTATTTTTCATTTTTTCTTTGGTTTCTTTGGTTTCGCTTTAGGTTTTCATTGTCTTTTTCATTTTACTTTGTTTCTTTTGGTTTCATTCTACATTTTTCGTATATTTCAAGAACATTTTTCTAATAAATATTTAATAATTTTCAAATACAAGTTTATCATTTTTAGTACATGTTCAATATTTTTTCTGTACACACTTTTAACATTTTTAAAATGCTTGATTAATATTTTTAAATACAAAACTAACATGTTTTGAGTATATGGTCAATATTTTTCTGTACACATTTTAACATTTTCAAATGGTTGATTAACATTTTTCAAATACAAGATTAACATATTTTTAATACATGGTCAATATTTTTTTCTATACACATTTAACATTTATCATATGCTTGATTAATATTTTTCAAATACTTGTTTATATTTTTTCAAATGCTTGATTAACATTTTCTAAATACATGATCAACTTTTTTCACGCACATTGTATATTATTTGTATACATTTTTCGTATACATGAGAAACATTTTCTTTATACCCATTTAACATTTTTCAAATGCTTGGTTAAGATATTTTGATATATGGTCAACATTTTTTCTATACACATTTTAACATTTTTCAAATCAAAGATTAACGTTTTTTGAATACATGGTCAACATTTTTGTCCACATTTTAACATTTTCAAATGCTTGATTAACATTTTTCAAATACAAGTTTGATATTTTTTAATAAATCTTCAACATTTTTTCTGTACACATTTAACATTTTTTAAATGCTTGCTTAAATTTTTTTAAATACTTGTTTAACATTTTTTTAAAGCTTGATTATCATTTTTAAATACATGATCAACTTCTTTCACTCAAATTGCATATCTTTTTGTATACATGAGAAACATTTTTTTATATGCATTTAACCATTTTCAAATTCTTGGTTAAAATTATTTTCAAATGCTTTATATATAGTGTTTTTTGCAATATATTTACTTGAAAAATTTGGAAGTATAATCAAAAGTAAAAAAGAAAGAAAACAAAACAACAAAACAAAGACGTCGCCTCCCCTGCGCTTGATGCGAGAGCATGTTAGAGAGAGCGATAACTAGTTAACGGTCCCTCCTTCGGGAGCCGCCCAACTTGGAGGTGGGCATGGCCGTTCTCAGTCGCCGCTACATGTCGTGCTCTTGATGTTTCCTTCAGATTTTGCTTATTTTGCGCGTGTTTTTGGCTTTTTGGACATTTCTTTCGTTTTTTGGCTTTTTGATTTTTCACATTTCTTCCTTAGCTTTTAGACAAAAAATATTGCGAGAAAGAACGCTTTTTCTTTTGCTTTTGCGAGAGGCATGCTTTTGTTTTCGCGAGAGGCACGACCATGCCTCTCGGAAACGGAAAAAGAGTGTTATCTTTTTTCCCTTCCTCGAGAGGCACGGTTTTGCTTTCGCCGTGCCTCTTGAAAACAGAATTTTTTTTATTCTTTTTCTTTCAGTGAGAGCGATTTTGCTTCCGCGAGAGATACGGTTTTGTTTCCGCAAGAGGTGCTGTTTTTCTTTCGCGAGAGCCACGGTCGTGCCTTTTTCTGAAAGGCAAAAAAACGTGCTCGATTCAGTTTTTTTGTCTATTTTTTTCGTGATATTTTTGTCAAAACCTAGATTTGGTTTTGAAAATCTCGACGTGAGGAATCCAATGGTAAAAACAATTCAAGATTGGACGCACGGTTTAAGAGATAAAACGTTTGAATAAACGAATCTTCGAAAAAAAGGAAAAGAGCTCCCTTGTTGTAACAAATGATGTGCATGCAGTGCATCACTTGTTGCGTTCGGGATAGTAGTGATTTTTTTAAATGAAAGTGATTTTTAGAAGAAGTACTCTTTATTAATGATTTTGTGTGTTAGCCTCGTTATAAGCGAGACGTAGGGCTGCCAAAAACAAGGTCCAAATCTCGTAGAACTATTTTAAAACCGGGGCCGGCCTGCTCGACGGCGTAGACTAGGCAGGGTCATTGCGGAGTCCATCACGGCCACCCACCTTTCCCCCTTCGTCCTCCAGTCCACGACGACCACCATGCCGCATGACCGCGAAGCCCCGGTCTCCCCTACCATTCCACCCCACCGCCCATCCCATTCCCCTCCTCCGTCCCCCCGCCAGCCCGCCTAACACGGCGCAAGGAGGGAGGGAGAGAGAGAGGGAACCCTCTTCAAACCCTAGGTAAGCTCCCGCTTCGCCTGCTCGGACCTGCTGCAGTTCTGGCCGCTCCGTCTTAAGATTCCGCGGTTTGGTCCTCTGCGCGCTTAGCTCTGGCCGTGTGATTTTGCGGCGAGCTGGCGGCTTCTGCGCACTGCTGCGCACTGCTGCGGGAAGAGCGTGATCGTACTGTAGCCTCTGTAGTGCTTGCGGCTCTCTGTCCGTCGTTAATTTTGTTTTTATCCAGTTTGAGCATGGAAGTCAGGCTCTGTTGCCGTGGCTGTAGAGGTTGCGGGGGTGGATTTGTGGTTGCCAAGTGTTAGGCGGAACCGTGGGGGTTAGAGGGTTGATTTGAGCGAGGCTTAATTTGGCATTTTAACGTTACTCTGCTATACTGTTTGTCTGTCGCAGCAGCGATTGAGTTGGTTGTCAAAGGAACAATCTAATTATTATATAGGGTGACTCTATGGTCACGGCGATTGTTTTGTTCTTATATGTATTGTGTCTTTGGTTGTGTCCGAATTGGATGCCCATGGAAATTGAGCTATGTTGGAAACCTTTGCAACTATTTCTATGGTATTTATACTCGCTGCCTAGTTACCTTTATCAGTCTGGCAAACTTTAACCTAACCACCCAGTAGTTTGACGGTTATCTGTTATAAAGTATACCAAGGGATCAGAGTCCCTATATTTGACCTGTCAGGATTTTGTTTCTACACATCGAAATCTCTGAATCGCCATTTATCCTTTATTTGGTAATCTGGTTGACTGTATTTAAGCTACCTCGCTGGACATTTCTGTCAGATGTATTAAGGGATTGTTGTCTTGTTGATGTACAAAGTTCTTGTTTGTTGCTCTTACTTATACTAGATAATCAACAGGGAACTCAATCTATGCAAATTCCACAAATTGAAGAACTGATCTAGCAGCCTTAGCTGCTAACTGTTCGCCTGGTGGAGATAATGATGGAAAGGGAGGACAGATATGTTAGGTCAATTTCTTACACCCCCCCTGCCGTTTGAGAAATTTCCATGGAACAATGGTTTGTCAAATTTGCATCCTCCAACTCTTTGTTATAGCAAGTTAGCAATGCAACACATAATTTTTGAGGAATTAACATAACACATGTGAATAATAGTGTGATAGATCCTTTAGTAAACAAGAGTACATGGAACTTTGGTGCCTCTACTTTCATCATACAACTGTTTGATTGGTCCCTCTACCTCAGAATGGGTCAGCGGTATTCTCTGCCTCTAAAGCTGCACTTAAAGCTACACATTTTCTCTCTCTTGCAAACAGAAGGAACACAATTTTGTCTGACTTTATGTAAAGGATGAACCACTGAAAAAAAAACCCTTCATGTTATGACTGTTCTGTGTGTTTTGCTTGGCTTGATGATGTGTGCAGATTTCAGGACTGCAGATCAGAGCCATCTGTTAACTCAGAGAACACAGTTTCACCATGCAGACATAGTGTATTTAGATCACTTAAAGAAAGAACTGGTGGATTATTTGCATTCCTTGGAAACTTTTTCCATTTGAAAACCTTGAAGAGATCAATGCTGGAAGACCGGAAGTCCATGCAAAATGCTTTTCACCCTCAAGGACCATTTCTGCAAAGATGGAACAAGATATTTGTGTTATCATGTATTTTTGCAGTCTCTGTGGACCCATTGTTCCTCTATATCCCGGTTATCAATGATAAAATTCCTTGCTGGTATTTGGATAGGAAGATGAAAATCACAGCAAGTGTCCTGCGCTCTTTCACAGATATATTTTATATACTCCATATCATATTCCAGTTTCGGACAGGCTTTATCACGTCTTCCTCTACAAATTTTGGCAGGGGTGTATTGGTCAAGGACAGATATGCTATAGCAAAGCGGTATTTGTCAACATATTTTCTGATTGATGTCTGTGCTGTTTTACCCCTCCCTCAGGTACTATGCTATCTACTTGGTTAAGCTTAGCACGAAGCATTTGATCACATTATAGCAAGTGCTTCTTTACATTTAAGATCATATACTATCTTATATGGGAATTTAATTCATGTGGATGTGCGCCTGGTAGTCCATGCATGGGAGCTATGTTAAAATAGTTTTTCACCTTCAAGAGTTATACTGTATAAAAATAGTTTTTTTGCCTGTTTCAAGAGATATACTTACGCTGTCCCAGTTCACATATTGGAGTGTTGATTGAGATGAATATTGATTATGACGATGCTATCATTCTATTTGGTGAATTTTCTGTAATTTGCAGTTCCCATTCCCATAGTGCAGTAAATATACACCTTTTTACCATTATGTCCTGAAGTCAAGCATATAACCTTGATTAACTTCTGTTACCAGGTGGTCATTTTGATCATTCTGCCTCGTCTTCAGGGCTCACAGTTCATGAAAGCCAAAAACATCTTGATGCTTATAGTTATATGCCAATATGTACCTCGGCTAATCCGGATAAGGCCATTATATCTTCAAATCACTAGATCTGCTGGGATAATTACAGAGACAGCATGGGCTGGTGCTGCCTTCAATCTAATAATTTACATGCTTGCTAGCCATGTAAGTGCTTAGTTCATTAATTTCTGTATTGTGAAAACTGTAACTATGTAAACCAGCTGTTCATTTTTGCAATATGATAGTGATAGCATGAGCAGTTTCATGTACAGTAAGAAATTATGTGGATTAAAAATAATGTGCCTCAGTTTTGCATGCGATTTTCCATTAAATTTGTCGATGGGGCTACACAGTATGTTAGTTGTACAGTTCCATTTCTTCCCGTTTCATTTTTTTTATAATTGTGCATAACATCCACATTGGTTTCCTATCTGTGAAAATTCTACTTGGCGCAGCAGTATTGGAAAGTTAACATAATGAGTAGTAAATTTTCCGTGAAGGATAGGATATAAATGACTAAAAGATACATGTGGCTTTGGTGCAGTTCTTTTCCTTCATTGACCCTGATCGTACTTCTCATGTTTGTACATGCTCTAATTTTGAGCATTAGCTTTTTAGTACTCCCTCCGATCCAAAGTAAGTGTCGTGGTGTCGTGGTTTTAGTTCAAATTTGAACTAAAACCACGACACTTATTTTGGATCGGAGGGAGTACCAATTTATACTGTATATAAGTCGTAAAGTTTTCTTTGTTTATTTGCTGCATGTTGTTTCAAACAACTAGTCACTAAAGAAAGGTGTATCCAGTACTTCTGCCAATTAAAAGTATCCTTTGCGTGAAAAAAGCCTACTACATCTAATATATATTTCTCCAGATCTATCACTTTACGGAGTGCAAACACTGACCCTTTTTAGTATGATTTTGCTGTATCTGAGGGGTACTCCTCATTGTTCAGTCTTTGCCAATCTTAGAGGGAAATGCTGGGGGCTAAGTGCTTTGTTTAGATGGTTGCTCCATTTCTCTTTTCCCAGAGGTAGCCCCTAAAGTAAGGTTGGAATCCATTGACCGCTGCTTGCCACCAATCCACTAGATTATCTAACTTTTGTGGGGCACATGGCGTCACAGTTCAACTAGTTGAGGATTCTAGACGATACCTTCTGTACAAATAAGCATGGCCTTGATAAGCTCTGCACCCTGTCGAGAAATATTCTAGCACATATGTACCAATTTCCTAATAGTGTTGCTAAGGGGTATTTTTACACTGGTTTCCACTTTTTGCAATCTATTTAAATATTTTCTAATAGTATTGGTTTATCATACAAGTCTTCTATAGTATAATATTATCTTATAATTTTTGTTAACTTATTAGTATTGTTACTTTCAATGGTCAATTACTCGAGTTTGTATATTCTAGGTCATGTCAATGTCTGAAGTGACATCTGTTATTTAAGTGAAGGTGGTATGTAGCATTTTAGGTTGATTTGTATGTCATCATCTAGTTCTATATTCAGCATAATGGACTACTTTTCAGAAGTTCAAATGTGCAATGCAACTAAGCCTCAATGGCTAAATGTTTACCGGTGATGTTTAAGTGCTGCAGGTCCTTGGAGCAGTTTGGTACTTGCTTTCTATTCAACGGAAAGATGCCTGCTGGAAACATGAATGTAGTCTTAAAACAGGCTGTAAAGCTGCATATCTATACTGTGGGAATGGTGATACAAATGCTGGAAATGCTTTCTTACAGAATGTTTGCATTCCAAGTACGCCCGCAGACAATCTTCCAGACCCACTCTTTGGAATCTATTTGCCAGCTATAAATAATGTTTCGCAATCAACAAATTTCTTCGCAAAATTATTTTACTGTGTCTGGTGGGGTCTGCAAAATCTCAGGTTTGCCTAAAGACGAAACTGCATTACATAAATATATTTAGATTGTATAACACTTATATCTGTCTTGGTCTATTTAATGCAGTTCGCTTGGCCAAAACCTAAAAACAAGCACTTATGCTTGGGAGAATTTGTTTGCAGTTTTTGTCTCAATATCAGGCTTAGTTCTGTTTTCACTTCTGATCGGTAATATGCAGGTAATAATATGTGTCACTGATAGCTATGAATATTCTTATTCGTTTTCTCTATTTTAGTTCAGAATTGTAGATATCTTTCAAATAAAAATAATAATTATCATCCTTGAAAGTTATTGCATGAATAAAACTTGCATTGGAAACAGAAACATGCTAATGTTTTATGATTCTGATTCCTCCATGATCAATCGGCGATCTGGCGTGCTAGACTGGTGCTTAAATGTATTACATGACAGAAGAAATATTTGTTGTTGAATTACATAAAGCCAAAAAAACTGTCCAACTGATCTTGAGAAAGATGGACTCATCTTGGCGATGACTTGTGAATACTACCGTCATACAGTTAAAGTCGTGGAACTATCTCACGCGCTATATCATTATGACTTATGAGATAAACCAATATAGTCTTGGCACAAAAATGGTTGATTTTTCAAATAACTATAGCAAGAGGTTAATTTCTTATTTTCAAAATATATACACCAAGAGGTTAATGTGTCAAGTTGTCCAGTAAGTAATACAAAGATTGTTTCAGTTTCTCTCAGATATTAAAATATCAATTATGTCGTTCTTTGCTGACAGGTGACTCCTGTGCTATTTGGGCAACTAATTCATGCTCTAAGTGCTTACTGTTTTCTTTTGTCCTTTTTTGTGATTTTCAGACTTATTTGCAGTCAGCCACTCTGAGAATAGAAGAAACTAGAGTGAAAAGCCGTGACACAGATCAATGGATGTCATATCGACTTCTTCCTGATAACCTCAAGGAGCGAATACGACGTTATGAACAATACAGATGGCAAGAGACAAGCGGGGTTGATGAAGAGCACCTCCTGATGAACCTCCCCAAGGATCTTAGAAGGGCTATAAAACGACATCTTTGTTTATCACTTCTCAAGAGGGTATGTTCTTACGACAGACAAGTATCTGATTGCAGAGTAACTTGCTGCGCTGGCGATAAATACTAATGCTAGTCCCAATTTTAAGGAAGTTTTCAAAAAACCAGTTAATTAAGCAAACAATCGAACTATATACACCCAGTAATAAAGTCGTGAATAATCCATATTTCTTCCTGTTGCACTTTACTTTTTCCAAACAAGAGTATCACTTGAGCTGTAATTGTTAATTGTTAATCCCAGGATGAGCCAGTTTTGGAAAATATGCTCGTCAAATAAACAGTTGAGCTATTTTTACACCAAATCATCCGAGTTGTGACTTATGAATGATCCGTATTGGTTCCTATTGGGTTTGCATCTTTTAGGAAGGTATCCAACTGGATATGGTCATACAGTGTCATTGCCCAGCTTTTGTTTCTAATATCTGCGCATCTGAAGTATTACCCATTTATTCATGTGTTATCAGTACTTTGGATTGACATGACCCTGTGTAATGTTTACTAGCACCCTAGCAACTAGCACACTGTTTCTTTGGGAGACACTCTTTGCGCACATTCTTAAGGAGACCCTGGACTTTGAGGCAGCAACTTTTTGATGGTGATCTGATGTATCGTTCAAGATCTTGCTCTCTTGGTTACCCTGAATGTGTCTTTTTTCATTTTCAGGTTCCAATGTTTGAAAAAATGGATGATCAGCTCTTGAATGCTTTGTGCGACTGCCTAAAGCCTGTTTTGTACACAGAAGGTGGCTACATCGTTAGTGAGGGGGATCCAGTAAATGAAATGATCTTTATCACGAGAGGAAACCTCATGAGCATGACAACAAACGGTGGAAAAACTGGCTTCTTCAACTCTGATGTTCTGAAAAGCGGAGATTTCTGTGGCGAGGAGCTTCTTACCTGGGCTCTTGATCCCAATTCAGCAACCAGTCTCCCCAGCTCAACCAGGACAGTGAAGTCAATGTCTGAAGTTGAAGCCTTTGCTTTGATGGCTGAAGACCTGAAGTTTGTAGCCACACAGTTTCGCCGGCTACACAGCAAACAGCTCCGGCACACCTTCAGGTTCTATTCCCAGCAGTGGAGAACTTGGGCCGCTTGTTTCATACAAGCGGCCTGGCACAGGCGCTGCAGAAAGAAGATGGAAGATGCTCTGCGCGAGAAGGAGGAGAGGCTGCAACTCGCGATTGTGAACGACGGTTCCACTTCGCTCAGCTTTGGTGCGGCAATATACGCTTCACGTTTTGCTCGCAACATGATGCGGACCTTGAGGAGAAATGCCACCCGGAAGGCCCGGCTGCAGGAAAGGGTGCCTGCAAGGCTGTTGCAGAAGCCAGCAGAACCCAACTTTTCTGCCGAGGAGCAGTAGTTTGCATGAGTGCCTTGATGGTGTTATTTTCTGCACGATCTGTGCAGTTGCATCGCTGATGTTGCTTACGGTTTTCGCTAGCGGCTCAAAGGTGAGCCGGAGGTTCGCAGTAGCGTAATGATTGAATGATGATATATTGCTACCTGGTGTAGACAGTAACACATATAGGTAATGGTGTGATTTGATTAGTTATCTGGTCTTCTGTGCTGTACATCATTTGTGCATAGTGAGCGCAGCCTAGTCCTCTTTGTGTTGCCATCAGAGGATGCAGCATAGTCCCACTGTGTTAGCAGCTGATAAGTGCGTTTACCCGCAGGTACAAACTCGTATGTGGACTTACATAACATAGAATTAAATGGATTCTTACATTATTTCCATAGACATGCGTGTTAATGTCTGATCCATTATATTCAGTTTATGATATATTCTGCAACTTGAAAGTTGATGTGCTTTGCTAAATTTAGGACAGAACCTTCTTTATTAAATAGAAGAGACAGAAAATTGTGTGATCCAAATTACAGTACTGTGTTGGGCTTTACGTTGCTATCGACCTCTAATACAACTCGTTCTTGTTTATCATCTCATGAACTCTTATATATTGTGCTTTACACCACCCCCCCCCCCCCCCCCCCCCCCCCCCCCCCCCCCCCCCCCGCGCAGCCGTTTGATCTTTTGCCTCTGTTTTCATTATTTGAGCTCTTCTAATCTGTTGGCTTGGGATGAACCTGAACCACCACGAGACAACATTAGTTTCATTTTCTCTTTGGAATGCAAAGCTTCATAAACCTCATTAAGGGTGAGAGTATCACGGGCATATACGAATGCATCTCTAAAATTGGTGTAAGAACTTAACAGTGAACATAGCATCATTAAGTCATATCTTCTTCTATTTAACATCCTTGCTACTAGATCATATGCAATTTCTTTAAATTATGTGATTTAAAACATTGCCTTCCTTAGGATAATTGTGCAGGAATAGTTTTTGATTCAGATGCATCTTGATAGTAAAACCTTTTGTCATGCATATCTCTTTCAGCTTCAACCATAGGGCAACGGTTGCTTTCTTGGTCAAGACTTTGTGCAAAATATTATTTTGCAAATGGATTTGAATTTGTAACAAAGACTTCTTTTCTCTTCTTCTCATTAGTCCACTGTCCAGTCATCTCTTTTTCCTGAATCCATCCAGTGTATCGTCATAATCGGTTTGTGCTAGCAAGGGTCGTGTATTGACTTGTGAAAAAATCTTGTATTACGATCCAGCCGTGGAAGGTTGTACCTCATGGTGACCATCACTGGATTGACATGTGTACACAAAGTAGTGCAAACTGGAAGCAAAAAAAATTCTTTGACGAATTAATTTGCAATGCGAAATAATAAGAAATAGATAGCACTTGGTAGCTCTCGGGACTTGACCGCCACAAGGAACTACTCTCTCCGTTTGGAATTACTTGTCGCAGAAATGGATATATCTAGATGTATTTTAGTTCTAGATACATCCATTTCCGAGACAAGTAATTCCGAACGGAGGGAGTAGTTCGGAGACTCATGGTTGATCTCCTCCGCTTTGCTTCGATCGATGTGTAGTGCTGGAACTCTCCTCAGGGTGGTTTGGCGCGTGTCCTTCGGGTTGCCTTGGAAGTAGAAATGGCAATGAATAAAATGTTCCAGAACTTCAACCATGAAGTACGACCTTCTGTCCTTCCTTTCGATCGAGTTATAAGTCGGCATAGATTCTCAGGTCTTTTTTTTCCGAGAGTACGCAAATTGCGTACCGTAATTTTATAGAAGGGAGAAAGTTGATTACAAGAAGCCAACAATAATGCAAACACCACTGTTGGCCCACCCACGCCACAGCAAAAAATAAAAACTACACTCTCACAAAACGTTGTAATCCACCTACTCCGCCTCTAGCTAATCTCCACTCTCTAATATCATCTAAAATGCTGTTGGCCAAAGCCCGCGCATCTAATTGTTGCCCTGTCCGATTGAAGACACGAGCATTCTGCTGCTTCCACATCGACCAGGTGGCACAGATAACCAAAGTGTCGAACCCACACTTGTCCTCCTTTTGAAATGTAAGTCTCTGCGTCATCCATCACTCCAGGAAACAGTCATCAGGCGTTGCCACCGCGGTGGGTAGGTTTAGCATATCAAAGCAGCGATGCCATGTCTCGCGGGCATAAACATACCGAGTCAGGATGTGATCAACAATATCGTCATCCTGTAGGCAGGTGTAGCACGCGGAAGGCGAGTCCTGAAGGCCATGCCTAGCTCGGCGATCGGAAGTCCAGATTCTCCTTTGCGTCGCCAACCAGGAGAATTTTTTGCACTTGAGAGGGGCCCAGCTCCGCCAGATAGCATTAGCTTGGGGGAAGGAGTCAAACCGTGGCATAAAGCATCATAAGTGGAGCGCGCCGAGTACGTTTGAGAGGCTGCACAAGGCTAGGAGAATGCATCATCCGCAGTGAGGTCCCGCTGCACGGTAGTGATGGCCAGCCGAAGGTGCATAACTTGCATTAGGACTTGGAAGGAGGAGTTATCCGGGATGTCGCTGGCCCATCTTTCGTCCAAGGTGGTCCGCTGCACTGTTCTGTGGTTGATCGTCCGAGTGTCAATTAAGGCATAAACCAAAGGGGCAATATCCTTGACCGCAAAACCATGGATCCAGCGATCTCTCCAGAAGAGCAGTTTATCTCCTTTCCCAATAGAGATATGCACTAGGCTATCGAAGATTGCTCTAGCATCTATGTCGACAAGGAGGGAGAGGACCTGCCATGGCCTATTAGGATCCGTACGTCGGAGCCACTCCCATCGAACCCTAAAAGCCAATGCTTGGCGCTGCAGATTCTTTACTCCCAAACCACCAAACTTCAGAGGGCGGAAAATGGAGTTTCATGCGACAAGGCATTGGCCTCCATTAATCTTATCCTTGCCCGCCCAGAAAAAAGCACGCATCCAACCATTTATGTCGTCCATGACCCAATTCGAGGCCTTAAGAATGAGCAATTGGTGGACCGATCTCGCCGCAATGATAGAATTGACAAGGATCAGACGTCCCGATTGTTGCATAAGACCACGCTGCCAAGAAGGAAGGAATTTTCTCACAAGATCAAGCATGGGCCGCCAGTCGGTTTTGGTGAGTTGTTTGATCGCTAGTTGTAGTCCGAGGTATCTGCACGGGAATTCGGACAGCGGGCATTGAAGTGTCAAGAGGATTCTCTCCTTGTCCTCCTGATCCCCATGAATGAGTGTAGCCGTCAACTTGTTGTAGTTTACCTTAAGGCCTGAAGCCTCTCCAAACATCTCGAGACCGCATCTGATGAACTCAAGGTCTTGTCTGTAGGGATGAATGAAGAGAGCTATGTCATACGCATAAATGGACAGCCGCTGTTGCGCGGAGATGCCTCTGTAGCTGGTTATGACTCGCTCCTCCAGGGCTCTCGCGAAGATTGCCGTAGGGCATCCATCGCAATCACAAACAAGGACTTCGAAAAGGAAAGACCATGAGAGAGTGTCAAAAGCTCTAGAGATGTCAAGCTGGAGGAAGACGTCTTTGCTCTTTCTTGCCGAGATTTTTCTTCCAACTTGCCGCACCAGAAGGAAATTGTCATGTAAGTCTCCCCTTGATAAAAGCTGACTGATTGAAGGTGACGATGTCTCGCATACGCGGTCGCAATCTGATGGCAAGTAGCTTGGCAAATAGCTTGGAAATGCTATGCGGCAAGCTAATGGGGCGGTTGTCAGTCACCGTATCCGCATCCGCCTTCTTGGGAATAAGCACGATCAACGCTCGGTTCAATTTGGCAAAGCCTCGACCATCTCCAACAAATACTTTAAGAAGTGCTGCCATTATGTCCTTTTTTATGATGTTCCAGTCCTTGTGGTAGAACGCTCCGATGTATCCATCCGGACCCGGGGCTCGGTCTGCTGGCAGTTCCTTGATGACGGCCCAGACTTCATCCTCGGTGAAGATCTCTTCCAATTCGCTGAGATCAACAAACTCCATGCCCAAAAACTGGAGATTGAGAGTATGGTTCTGAGTATGAGCAGTACCAATCAATGATTGGTATAATTCTGAGAACACTTCCTCCATCTTGTCGTGGTTCGTGATGGTCTCATCTCCATGTTTTATATGTGTTATGAAGTTCTTAGCACGCCTCCCATTAGCCACCGCCTCGACGAATTTCGAGTTGGCGTCGCCCTCTTTCAGCCAGCGAAACTGGGATCTCTGTCTGTCGATTGTTCGTTCAAGGGAAGCCAGCCCGAGGAGAGAATGCTTCAGAGTACGCCTTAGCCAAAGCTCAGACATAACTGTCTAGACTCCTGATTCTTATCTTTAATTTTACTAAAAAAACATGTGTAATATTCTTTAAAAAAATTATGTGTAGAAACTTCATTCGATAATGAATGTAAAGATATTTTTCTATGGCATATGCCATGTGTTTCGCTAGTAAATTGAAAACCTTAAAATACGTATTCTAAGGTTTTTCGCAAAAAAAGAAGTATTCTAAGGTTTATAATGCCGGGCATTATAAATGCTCTCTGCCTGTCGATCACAAATTCAGGACAAAACCTTCCAAATTGCAATAGAGGGAGAGAAAACAGTAAAACTGTTGCTTGAATTTGCATTGCTGTTGTCCAATGTGCAGGTCGCAAGCAATACCCACTTGATTTGTCATGAACTAGGCGCTGAAGGCCTAGTGTGCTGGATTTGAATTGTCATCATCCTGCACAAACTATGCGCAGTCCTGGCCTCTCGTGGGCACATCGGTCACCGACACGCACGTTGGCAGGTTTCCTTTCCCCCTCGTTTCACAAACGTGGCAACGACACTGGGAGCGATCGACTGGCCATCAGTCTCACGATGACATGTCGCGACGAGCCGCTTCTGCGTGTCCACATCCGGATGGACGACGTCGACCCTGAGAATCCAGCACCACATCCACATCTTATCCACTGATCGCGTCCGATTCCTATCCGATTGCACCATCTGTGCAACAGACTCGCCAACATGGCGAGCTCACCACCATGCACGCATGGGAGACAAGCGCATGATCTCTTCCGTGCATGGCTGTGGTGCAGGAAAACGAGGCGCACCAAACTTGACGACCCCATCGCCTGCCTCACGTAGCTGTCCACCGCATGGTCCTGTCCGGAAAGAGAGAGAAAATTGCGGACATGCGTAAATTGTTGAAGTTGCAAGGGATGTGTACAAGCACGACCTAAGAGCAACTCCACCGGGCCGACCCAAATGAACAATGTTTTTATCCGCATTTTGTTCGTTTGGGTCGGCCGTCTGCCCGCCATCCGCACTTTTTTAATTTTGGGTCGGCAGTGCGCCCAACGGGCCGACCCATTTCATGACCGCGCGCGTTTAACATCATGCCGTCGTCCTGGTTTTGGCGCTCCAGCGCGCGGGGAAGGTTCGCGCGCGCGCCGCGGCCGGCGCTCGCTATAAAGAAGACGCTCCCTCCACACTCTGTCGATCGTCCACTCTCGCCGCCTCTGCGCCACCATGTTGATCCGCCGCCTGGGCGTTTCGGATTTTCGCGGAGTCCGCGAGCGCCGCTCCGGCGCCTTCTCCGTCGAGATCTAGTTTCGCGAGAAACGTCTCGTCCTCGGCACCTACGACACCGCAGAGGAGGCGGCCCGTGCGCACGACGCGGCGGCGTGGCGCCCCCTGAGGCCTCGTCGGAATATGAATTTTCCCAACGTGTCGAGCCAGCGGGCGCAGGATCTGGGGCCTCTCCCGCGGCTTTTCACTGACGAGGATCGTCGTGTCTACCGGAGGCGGTAGCGTCGCCTCACCATTGTAGAGAAGGACGTGGAAGCCTTGGTGGTGTGGCGCGGAGGCTTCCCGTAGGACATCGTCGACGAACGCCAGTTCTACAAGCAATTGAGATCGGAGAGGGACGCGAGGAGGAGGGAGCGAGCCGCCTATCGGGAGGACAAGCGTTCGCGGAAGCAGGCAACTCAATTGAAACTGAAGCTACGAGAAACGGCGGGGTGTGTCGTGGAATTGTCATGGCAGATGTCCTTAGTGTCAGAACTTAGTCGCGAGGCCAACGCATATATGTGGTAGCTTGAGAGGGGTTGAGTGGAACGAGAGACGCGAGGTTTTTACCCAGGTTCGGCCCCTCACGGTGGAGGTAAAAACCTACATCCTGCTTCATTGATATTAATGATGATGATCACGGTTGTAAGAGTGCTCTACCTCGAGAGCTATTGTCTAAACCTAACTTGTCCAACTTGTGAAACTTGTGAATCTCGTCCCTCTTGGGATGCCCTGCCCCTCCTTATATATGTTGAAGGGGCGGTTTACATGATTAGTCCTATTAGGATTAGGATTACTCTATTACAAGTGGAGTCCTAGTCTTGCTTCCTTTGTAAGGGAATATTCCTTATGCTTTCCTCTTAAGCCGGCCCACCATAATACGAGCCGGCCTTCCATGAACCGTCTGCTTGGGCCACCGGGTCTTGTTGCTCCTCTGCTCCGCCGGCCGGGTCACCAATGAGTCACCTGGCTCGGCCGGGTCATCAGTGAGTGGAGAGATCCGGGCGGGTCACTTAGTGAGTCGCCAGTCAGGTCGGGTCACCAGTGAATCGCCAAGTCCGGCTGGGTCATACTTCCGGCCGGGTCATACCGCGGGGTATATCCCCGACATGTTAGGATTTTGAAGACGAGGCGTATGCTGACGCCTACATTCAGACATTGGAGGAGGACATTACCGAGTCGGAGTCGGAAATCGACGAGTAGTGGTCTTTTCTTTTTATCTGTGTACGCTAGAATTATCTATGTATCTATTTTTATCTGAAAAAATGGCTGACGGCGTCGGCGACGTAGCAGGCGGACGAGGGTGTGAATCCAATGTGCCATCGACCAGCGGGCCCGATGAGGAAAGAGGGCGAGCGCGCGTCAGTCTTGTGTCTGCGCCGACGCAAATCAGGCTAAAAAATGGGCCGGGAATGGGTCGGAAGGCGGACGAAAGCGGACGCACGTCCATTTGGGTCGGCGCGTTGGGCCGGCTTTTTTGTCCGCGCTGACCCAAACGGACGGTCGCGGACGAAATGGGTCGTCCCATTGGAGTTGCTCTAACTAAAGGTGTATCCGTGTACGATGCCTCATCCTCTTTTCGTGTTTTACTCCCTTTGATTCTTTTTAATTTGCATATAAAATTTAATCAAAGTCAAATTTTATGATGTTTGACTAACTTTATAGAAAAAACCAATATTCACAATATGAAACAAAAACTGTTAGATGCATCACAAAATTAACTTTCATAGTATCATATAACTTTGATATTGTAGATGTTTGATATTTGTTTTATAAATTTGATCAATTTTTCTAGTTTGACTTTGACAAAATGTTATATGCAAAGAAAAAAATAAAAAAGAGGGAGCTTCTATAAAATGGGGCGCAAGTCCTTTTCATCGTGGGTCTCATCCGCTGCAAGCCTGCAACCAAGGCCTAGCTTATTAGACGTTCGTGTCTCGTGGAATTAGAAAGGCTGAAAGTGAGAGCATACCATATAACCAACTACACCCTTCATTCGGACATGCATGGCATGCTTCGTCAACCTACTATCCTACCCATGAAAATATGTATGTACTTCTTCTGTTCCATAATGTAAAACATTTTTTAACATTACATTAGTATTAAAAATGTCTTACATTATGGGACGGAGGGAGTAGATAAGATGCCAAAATCCCACTAACTTCGCGTGAATTTAGTTAGAAACCTATACAAGTTTTTTTGTGGCAAAATGGCAAAAGCTATGTACTAGAGCCAGTCAACCCTTATAGCACCGGCCCTTGAAGAAACAAAAAATTACACACAACTCTTTGAAGAAACCAATCTCCCGACTTAACGAGAGCCATGCAAAAACTACTACCATGTGATATTTTAATAGGAAAATAAGTGTAACATCATAATATAATCGGTTTCATGTATCACGAGTAACAAATGTGATAGGGTAGGTATGGGCATCTATGGCATCCCTTATCCTCTAGAAAGCTATATTTTTCTTTATCTAGCAGATCTATAAAACTTAATGGCCAGAAAAATTGTTTTGCCAATTCATCCAACCGTTTTCAAATTTATAACACTTTAATGCAAAACTTAAGAATTCAAGAACAGACAATTGATTGTCAAAAAAAAGAACAAACAATTCAAATACATATTTAATTTAATGGTTCAAACTTAACCATTCAAATTCAAACACAACATATGATCCACATGAATTAAGAATCCAAATAAACATGATAAAAATACAAGAATCGAGTGCTATAAAGTCTCACATACTCAAGATACTCAAGGATGAGATCTTCCCCAATGCGAACATAGTTATCGATGGCATCGGGCGAGCATGACTCACACGGTTGATGTAATCTTCAATAATGGGCTTGCACTCATAATTACCCTTGCAAAAAAAAAATATTCCCAGTTCAAACCAAGAATCATGTTTCTCCATAGCTTTTGCAATGGTGTTGCAGAGATCCCGATGCATCTGGAATCAACACCAAACATAGTATTCGACGCAAAATAGTGCCTCGCTAGGCCATCGTGACTGATAGCCCTATCTTAAAGAAACATCCTTCGGCCATATGAGAACCACGCCTCGTTCTCCTAAAATCATACTCCATAGCAACCACAGAGGCGCATGTGGTGACTTTATTAATCTCAAAATAACATGTCAGCTCAGTCTTTCGAAGATGATCATAGTGATAGAGTGTGTGTGCTTTCGTTTATAAGGGTGAGGCTAAATTTCGTGTTTTGACCCTTTTCTGAAACCTATTCAAGATTTGATCCTAGTTTGAAATTTTTTCGAGATCTGACCCTTTTGCTACCGCCAGGGACCATGGCGGTAGGGTATAACAACCTACCGTCAAGGTTCCTGGCGGTAGGGTTGCATGCCCTACCGTCAAAAACCTCCTAAGTATTGAACACAGTGCGTGCTCGTGCCTACCACCAAGCACCTTGGCGGTAGGATTGTGCAGGCTACCGCCAGCCCGGTTGGCGGTAGCGATGTTTCCTACCGCCAAAGTCCCTGACGGTAGGCTGTTAGACCCTACCGCCATGGACTCTGGCGGTAACAAAAGGGTCAGATCTCGAATTTTTTTCAAACTAGAGTAAAATCTCGAATAGGTTTCAGAAAAAGGTCAAAACACGAATTTGCCGAAGGGTGACTGTAGAATGATTCGGTCCCCCACACGCTGTTCATGCACCGACACCAAAAAATGGAGCTGTGCCATTACGTGTTGCCCGTGCTGCTCGTGTCTCTCGTGCTAGCGTTAGGCCTGATGGTATTTGTGGCTCCGGGAAGCTTAGGGAGCGCTAGGGGCTCTCGATGGTCAGGAGACTCAGTGACGGGTGATGAAGGAGCATTATTCGAACGAGTCTCTGGACCATGACCGTCCCTTTACGTGTTGGGCTTCTCTGATGGAAAGTAATGATTCCACATGCTGTGCCACCCTGAGCCATGGTATGGAAGCTCCGCCGACAGTTTGACGAAGCTGGCAATAGTGAGATTCAGCTGGGTGTTGCATCCGTATGATCTACTACTTGGTCGTTTTCCACGTACCCTGGTCGACTGCACATGCCAGAGCAAACCAACGAGAGAGCCCCCGAAGAAACATGAACAGATGAGCACACCTGAGGAGCTGCAAGGTTTCCGCCAAGGTGCGCGAAACTCATTTCTAGCGAGCGGGGTCTCCACTACGAATGGCGTGCTGCAAATCTCAACGTAGGGGAAAAGCGAAGCACGGAGAAAATCCTATTTGAGTAGTATGACATGTACTCCATATATTTCCTGCTCCGAGCGTGTGCAATTTGGTTTGGTGGATTAGTCCGTCGGGTCTGTCTAGGACACATCTAATCTAATGTCCACTATATTTGTGGTTTATTTTTTTCTTAGTTTTTTTTTGGTTCTTATTGCTGCTTTATTTGTGGAAGTTTAGATGTGACATCCTTAAAAAATATCTAGATATGAATTAGACAAACTGTAGTCCGTATTAGGTGCCAGACCGTGAGCGATGGGCGAAGCGGTAGGGGCTCCTCTTTTTTTATATAACAAAATGAATTTTGAAGGATTTGGATCCTTAGGATTTTTCACCTACAACCGGTCGTTTGATTCGTAGATTGAAAATTCTTAGGAATTTCGAAAAAAATTCATAGAACTCATTTGTACTATATTGTGGAGGAAACCATTTAAACCTCTTTTTTAGTTTCTTTGTTTTCCATGTGCTATCAAACACTCTTCCGAATCTTGTAGGGTACAAAAGAACATGACACTCTATTCCTGTGCTTTTTCTATTCCCGCATTTTAAGGATCCTGTAAATCAAAAGGCCCTAAGTGTACGGCCCGAGACAGGTGATACCATGGGAGATAGGTGTGTCCGGCGCCATCGGCCACATGCAAGGTCTTCTCTCCTGGTAGGAACCCACTCTCCCCCCGTCGCCATCTCTCCCGGTGGGACCCGCTCCCCTTGCCGGTGGGCGATAGGGAGAGCCGGCTCTGGGCGCTGTCGGCCTCAACCGTCGAGGCAGAGTCAAATCTCGATGTGGTCGAAGGGGATTTTGAGTTGGTGTAGAGGCCAAGTCCACGTTTGGTTCTGGGATTTCATCGCCGGTGACTGCGCGCTGAATTATTGGACTTTACCGTCTTTATTTTACAAGCACAAATGCCCGTGCGTTGCAAGAAGAGAAAAAAAACATGGTGTGAAACAGTGAGGATTATATGTGCAAACACACCATTACATGTTTCGATACAAAGAGAACACTACTTTCTTCATCCACCAAAACAAGGCCAAGATTATCGCCAAGATTCTTTCCCTGCGGCTTGCCCCTCACATGGACGTTCTCGTCTCCAATGCCCAAAGTGCTTTCATAAAGAAGAGGAGTATCCATAACAACTTCATGTATGTGCGCAATTTTGCGAGACGGTTGCACAAGCGCAAGACTTCAGCCCTCCTCTTCAAGCTTGACATTAGAAAAGCTTTCGACTCGGTCAAATGGGAATACATCCTCGACTTATTACAACGCAAGGGGTTCCCTTGCAAATTCCGGAATTGGATCGCCGCTCTACTCTCATCTTCCTCTTCGCGCGTTCTCCTCAATGGGCTTCCGGGCCTCCCGATCAAGCACGGCCGCGGATTTCGTCAAGGGGACCCAATTTCACCTCTACTGTTCGTCCTTGCAATTGACCCCCTTCAAAATATCCTAGACATCGCAACTCACAAGGGCATCATCCATAGGATCCGCGGCCGCGGCGTCATGATGAGAACCTCCCTCTATGCGGACGACGCGGCCATCTTCATGGCCCCAATCAAGCAGGACATTGATAACCTCTCAGTCATCCTAAGGGGTTTCGGCGAGGTGACGGGACTCTGCACCAACTTCCGCAAGAGCTCGGTTGTGCCCATTCGATGCAGCCACCTTCCTCTGGAGCATATTCTGAGTAGCATTCCGGCGACCCGCGCCGCTTTCCCAATCAAATATTTGGGCCTCCCGCTCTCAGTACGACAACTTCGGAAGGTCGACTTCCAGTATCTTGAAGACAAGGCGGCCGAAAAATTAGTAACTTGGGAGGGACAAAGCATCACAACTATTGGGCGCACTACCCTTGTCAGATCGGTCATCACCTCTCAAGCGGTCTTCTCCATCACATCTCTCATCGTGCCACAGGGCACACTTCATAATATCAACAAGATTGAGAGGGCCTTCCTCTGGTCAGGGTCGGACAAGACGACCGGCGCAAAATGTAAGGTCAATTGGGACATGGTCTGCAGGCCTACGATCTATGGAGGCCTGGGCATCCTCAACACCGACAAGTTTGCTCGGGCCTTGCGACTAAGGTGGCCATGGTACGAATGGAAGGAGCCTACCAAGCTTTGGGTTGGCTTGGGCAACCCGTGCACCGACGAAGATATGAATTTCTTCTATGCCTCCACCACAATCATCGTTGGCAATGGTGCAAAAACACCGTTCTGGGACTTCCCGTGGTTGCTTGGCCGCAAGCCCAAGGATATTGCCCCTCTTATTTTTCAAGCCTAAAAAAGGAAGAGATCGACGCTTCGCCAGGCCCTGCGAGGGAATTCTTGGATGACCCACATCAAGCATGCCACTATTGTCTCCGCCGCACACATCCGGGAACTTTTCTTGCTTTGGGCACTTGTGCATGACTTCCATCTTAACGATCACGTTGAGGACGACATTGTTTGGAAACATGCTGATGATGGGCAGTACGCGACGTCCACAGCTTATAAGGCGCAATTCCTTGGCCTGACGCACTCGCCCATTCACCACATGGTTTGGAGAGCTTGGGGCCCCCCTAAGGTTAAATTCTTCGCCTGGTTGACCTTGAAAGACCGGAACTGGACCGCCGACCGGTTGGTGCGGCGTGGTTGGGATAACTATGGGCTTTGCCCTCTTTGCAAACGTGAGCAAGAATCGGGCATCCACCTCTTCGTCAAGTGCCGCTTCTCCATTAGGCTCTGGCGATCGGTCATTGACAAGTTTGGTCTTGTGCACATGGACACCTCCAATTGGCACCTTGAGGATTCCCTCATGCAATGGTGGGATAAAAGGACCGACATGCGAAACCCCAATAGACGAGCGATGGCCTCCCTCACCATGCTCGTCTCTTGGACTATTTGGAACGAGAGAAACACGCGGGTGTTTCGTAACAAGAGCATGCCGCCGCCTATCCTGCTCCAAAATATCGTGCTTGAGGCAAAATTATGGGTTACGGCAGGTGCTAAGAAACTAGGGTGTTTTGTTGTACGAGAGTAATTGCCATGCCATGTTGCAAGGGCGCTTGTAAAAACTCTAAACTCTATTCTCCTCTTATTTAATGGATGAGGCAAATCTTTTGCCTCCGTTTCGAAAAAAAACAACCACCAGCGCGATACAAGGGTCCATAAGAAATTCTTATCAATTTTACATTAATCATGAAATAATTAATCATTGAAGAAGGGATTTAACTGATCAATGCAAGCCCTCAATCCTTTTAGTTACGGGCTAAAACACCATATTCATACATGCCCTCACAATTCGAGGAAACTACCATAGATAGAATTGCATCGTGCAACATGTGCATTGCTCCTGATTTAAAAAAGTGCATTCTTCTTCTTTGATTATGCACCCACATGTCTCATGGATCCCATTTAATTATCTCACCAATCCGTTTAATTATGATCTTACCGTCATAGATGGAATGCGTGTTCAATTAGCCCACCAACATAGAATGTATAGAGGTTTAGGTGACCTTGTCTCTCTCCGTGTCCTGTGTGTATGATCGTGTCCCACAATCCCACCATTGATTACGGTGATTAATGCCTTTGATGGTGTAACGTCCTCCTTTGAGATCCATTGCATCCCCACACAATCTTTATGAGTTAATTCCTTCCGTGTCTTTAGACCATAAATAATTTCTTTCAGATCGTGATCTAATTTGCTTGAGCCATGCATGTTCCCTCCTTTATCGAGTCTTTCTCTTTGTTCTCTCTGTTTCTTGGATCATGAGACGACTGGTTAATATTGTAAATGTATATATAAATTGATGGCATTAGGTGTAAAGAATCGAGGTGGTACTATTAATTGGCTAACAAACCCTATCTTATAACACAATTCTACGCTAAGATCACTCGGCTGAAGCCTTCGTTTTGGTAGGGGAGACCATGAGTATGAATCCCACATGGGTTAGCATTTGTCCCTGCAGCCCAATTAAAAAAAATGTGGAGTCGGCCCCTTAGCCCATGCAGGGGACTGACTCCCTATGACCTAATTGGAGGGGGGGAGGTGTAGAGTAGGCCCCTTGACTACATGGTTTTGAGGCCTGGCTCAAACATTTATTTATGCATGGATGGAAAAAAAATTTAGTACCACCCCAGATATGTATGAGAGAAAATAATTCTATATGGTGAACGGACCAAAATTTAGAGAAATGCACCTCACTTTATTACTAGGTATAGATTCAACAGTTTAACGAAAAATCACCGAGATCCATTCATACATAAGGGAGTGTGGAAAGTTCAGTCTCACTACACTAGTGGAGGGTGTAGGAGACCAACTTATAAGGCTAATGATGTGAATCGACCAACCAATCTCGCTCCTGCCGGTCGCCTCGACCATGACCGCATCATTCCCATGTGGCTGCCCATCCCCCATGTGATCCTTCTTTCCCTTCCATCCCAACATGTGACATGTACCCTGGTGTGGCCCAACCGACTGCTTATCCCTCGATCCCATCCTCTTTCACACACGCTCCTCCACTTTTTCTCGCTCGACCTCATTGATGACCCACAAGTATAAGGGATCACGACAATTTTCATGGGAAGTATTTCAACCCAAATTTATTGATTCGACACAAAGGGAACAAAGAATATGTATAAGTGTCGTGGGGTTAACACGACAGATGCCCTCATGAAAGTACTGATACGTCCATTTTGCATCATGTTTTCTACTGTTATTTATAATGTTTTATGCATAATAATGCTTTATGGAGTAATTCTAATGCCTTTTCTCCCATAATATGCAAGGTTTACATAAAGAGGGAGAATGTCGGCAGCTGAAATTCTGGACCTGAAAAAGCTACCTCAGTGTTACCTATTCTGCACATCTCAAAATGAGCTGAAAATTTACGGAGAATTATTTTGCAATATATAAAAAGTACTAGAGCAAATAACTACCGAAGGGGGGCCACCAGGTGGGCACAACCCACCTGGGCGCGCCAGGCCCCCCAGGGCCGCCCTGGTGGGTTGTGCCCTCCTCGGCCCATCTCCGGTGCCCCTCTTCTCATATATAAGTCATTTTAACCTAGAAAAAAGTAAGGAAAGGACTTTCGGGACGAAGCGCCGCCATCTCGAGGAGGAACTTGGGCAGGAGCACTTTTGCCCTCCGACAGAGCGATTCCACTGGGGGAACTTCCCTCCCGGAGGGGGAAATCATTGTCATCATCACCACCAACAACTCTCCCATCTTGGGGAGGGCAATATCCATCAACATATTCAACAACACCATCTCCTCTCAAACCCCAGTTCATCTCTTGTGTTCAATCTTTGTACCGAAACCTTAGATTGGTGCTTGTGGGTGACTAGTAGTATTGATTACATCTTGTAGTTGATTACTATATGGTTTATTTGGTGGAAGATTATATGTTTAGATCCATTATGTTATTTAATACCCCTCTGATCTTGAGCATGGTTATCATTTGTGAGTAGTTACTTTTGTTCTTGAGGTCATGGGAGAAATCTTGTTGCAAGTAATCATGTGAACTTGATATGTGTTCGATATTTTGATGATATGTATGTTGTGATTCCCTTAGTGGTGTCATGTGAACGTTGACTACATGACACTTCACCATATTTAGGCCTAAGGGAATGCATTGTGGAGTAGTTATTAGATGATGGGTTGCTAGAGTGACAGAAGCTTAAACCCTAGTTTATGTGCTACTCCGTAAGGGACCGATTTGGATCCAAAAGTTTAATGCTATGGTTAGATTTTATCTTAATACTTTTCTCGTAATTGTGGATGCTTGCGAGGGGGTTAATCATAAGTAGGAGGTTTGTTCAAGTAAGAACAGCACCTAAGCATCGGTCCACCCACATATCAAATTAAGTAGCGAACACGAATCAAACCAACATGATGAAAGGGACTAGATGAAATTCCCGTGTACCCCTCAAGAACGCTTTGCTTATTATAAGATACTGTTTTGGCCTGTCCTTTGCCACAAAAGGGTTGGGCTACCTTGCTGCACTTTATTTACCATTACCGTTACTTGCTCGCTACAAATTATCTTGCTATAAAACTACCTGTTACCGACAATTTCAGTGCTTGCAGAAAATACCTTGCTGAAAAGCACTTGTCATTTTCTTCTGATCCTCGTTGGGTTTGACACACTTACTTATCGAAAGGACTGCGATTGATCCCCTGCACTTGTGGGTCATCAAGGCTCTTTTCTGGCTCCGTTTCCAGGGAGTGAAGCCCTCTTGGTAAGTGGAAATTGGTAAGGAAAAATTATTACTACAAGCTGAAATTTAGTGTTACTTGTTACTATGGAGAACCATCCTTTGAGAGGTTTGTTCGGGGTATCTTCACCTCGACCGGAACCACAACTTGTTGCCCCTCAACCTATTGCACCTACTAAAAATATTGGTTATGAAATTCCTTCGGGTATGATAGAACAACTGCTAGCTAATCCTTATGCTGGAGATGGAACCGAACATCCTGATATGCACTTGATATATGTGGATGAAATTTATGCATTATTTAAGCTTGCAGGTTTGCCTGGAGATGAAGCTAAGAAGAAGGTTTTCCGTTTATATTTGAAGGGAAAATAATTGGCATGGTATAGGCTATGCAATGATATTGGGTCCTGGAATTGGAATTGATTGAAATTGTAATTTCACCACAAAAAATTATCCTATGCATCTAGTTCACTGTGATCGGAATTACATATATAATTTTTGGCCTAATGAAGGAGAAAGTATCACTCTAGCTTGGGGGAGGCTTAAGTCAATGTTATATTCATTCCCCAATCATGAGCTCTCTGGAGAAATTATCATTCATAACATTTATGCTCGGCTTTCTCGTGATGATAAATCCATGCTTGATACTTCTTGATACTGGTTCTTTTATCAAGAAGACTATTGAATTCAGGTGGGATCTTTTGGAAAGAATTAAACGCAACTCTGAAGATTGGGAACTCGACAAAGGTAAAGAGTCATGTATTATGCTTGAGTTTGATTGTGTTAAATCTTTTATGAATACCGATGCATTTCAAAAGTTTAGCACCAAATATGGACTTGACTCTGAGATAGTAGCCTCTTTTTGTGAATCATTTGCTACTCACGTTGACCTCCCTAAGGAGAAGTGGTTTAAGTATCATACCCCTATTAAAGAAGAAATTAAAGAACTAGTCATAGCTAAAGACGAAATTATTATTTACAATGTTGACCCAGTTGTTCCTACTGCTTATATTGAAAAACAACATTTCCCTGTCAGGATGAAGGAACATGCTAAGGTTTCAAAAGTGGTTCGCAAAAGTAATATTAGAGCACCTAAACCTGCTGAACAAATTAAAGTAGAACCTAGTGTTGCTATGGTTAAAGATCTCATTGTAGAAAATATTGATGGGCATATTATTTATTTCTGTGATGAAGCTGCTAGAATTGCCAAACCCGATGGGAAAGATAAACATAGAGTTGTTGTTGGCATGCCTGTTGTCTCAGTCAAAATAGGATATCATTGTTATCATGGTTTATGTGATTTAGGTGCTAGCATGAGTGCTATCCCTTTTACCTTATACCAAGAAATTATGAATGACATAGCACCCGCTGAAATACAAGACACATATGTTACTATTAAACTTGCCAATAGGGACACCATCACACCACTTGGGATTGTTAGAGACGTTGAAGTCTTGTGTGGGAAAATAAAATATCCTACTGATTTTCTTGTTCTTGGTTCCCCACAAGATGACTTTTGTCTCATTATCTTTGGTAGACCCTTCTTGAACACTGTCAATGCTACTATAGATTGTCATAAACAATCTGTCAGTGTTAGCTTTGGTGATGAGTCTCATGAATTTAATTTCTCCAAGTTTAATAGACAACCCCATAAGAAAGAATTACCTAGTAAGTATGAAATAATTGGTCTTGCTTATATTGTCGTGCCTCCTACTGATCCATTAGAACAATATCTGCTGGACCATGAAAATGATATGCATATGCATGAAAGAAAAGAAATAGATAAAATCTTCTTTGAACAACGACATCTGCTTAAACATAATTTGCCTATCGAACCTCTAGGAGGTCCTCCTCGACCTAAAGGTGATCCTGTGTTTGAATTAAAACAATTGCCTGGCACTTTGAAATATGCTTATCTTGATGAGAAAAAGATATATCATGTTACTATTAGTGCTAACCTTTCAGAACATGAAGAAGAAAGATTATTGAAAATTCTGAGGAAGCACCGAGCCTCTATTGGATATACTCTTGATGATCTTAAGGGCATTAGTCCCACTCTCTATCAGTACAAGCTTAATATGGAACCTGATGCTAAACCCGTTGTTGATCATCAATGACGTTTGAATCCTAAAATGAAAGAAGTGGTAAGAACTGAAATAGTAAAGCTTCTGGAAGCAGGTATAATCTATCCCATAGCTGATAGTAGATGAGTAAGCCCCATTCATTGTGTCCCTAAGAAGGGAGGTATTACTGTTGTTCCTAATGATAAAAATGAACTTATTCCAGAGAGAATTGTCACTGGCTATAGAATGGTAATTGATTTTAGAAAACTAAATAAAGCAACTAGAAAAGATCATTACCCTTTTACTTTTATTGATCAAATGCTAGAAAGACTATCTAAGCACACACACTTTTGTTTTCTTGATGGATATTCTGGTTTTTCTCAAATACCTGTATCACAACTGGATCAAGAGAAAACCACCTTTACTTGTCCTTTTGGAACTTATGCTTATAGACGTATGCCTTTTGGTTTATGCAATGCACCTGCTAGCTTTCAAAGAAGTATAACTGATATATTCTATGATTTTTGTGAAAAGATTGTTGAGGTTTCCATGGATGTCTTTTCCATTTATGAAACTTCTTTTGATGATTTCTTAAGCAACCTTGATTGAGTTTTGCAGAGATGTGAGCAAACTAATCTTGTCTTGAATTGGGAGAAGTGCCATTTTATGGTTAATGAAGGTATTGTCTTGGGACATAAAATTTATGAACGAGGTATTGAGGTGGATAAAGCTAAAGTTGATGCAATTGAGAAAATGCCATGTCCTAGAGATATTAAAGGTATTCATAGTTTTCTCGGTCATGTTGGTTTCTATAGGAGGTTTATTAAAGACTTCTCTAAAATTTCTAGGCCTCTTACAAATATTTTACAAAATGATGTTCCATTTGTTTTTGATGATGATTGTGTAGAAGCCTTTGAAACACTTAAGAAAGCCTTAACTACTGCACCTATTGTTCAAACACCTGATTGGAACTTGCCTTTTGAAATTATATGTGATGCTAGTGATTATGCTGTTGGTGTTGTTTTAGGACAAAGAGTTGATTAAAAATTAAATGTTATCCATTATGCTAGTTGAGGGTGTCCTGGATTAGGGGGTCTCCGGACAGCCGGACTATATCCTTTGGCCGGACTGTTGGGCTATGAAGATACAAGATTGAACACTTCGTCTCGTGTCCGGATGGGACTCTCCTTGGCGTGAAAGGCAAGCTAGGCAATACGGATATGTATATCTCCTCCTTTGTAACCGACCTTGTGTAACCCTAGCCCCTCCGGTGTCTATATAAACCGGAGGGTTTTAGTCCGTAGGACAACATACAATCATACCATAGGCTAGCTTTTAGGGTTTAGCCTCTCCGATCTCGTGGTAGATCAACTCTTGTACTACTCATATTATCAAGAATAAACAAGCAGGACGTAGGGTTTTACCTCCATCAAGAGGGCCCGAAACTGGGTAAAACATCGTGTCCCCTGCCTCCTGTTACCTTCCGCCTTAGACGCACAGTTCGAGACCCCCTACCCGAGATCCGCCGGTTTTGACACCGACATTGGTGCTTTCATTGAGAGTTCCTCTGTGTCGTCGCCGTTAGGCTTGATGGATCCTTCGATCATCGATAGCGATGCAGTCCTGGAAAACCTGTTGTCGGACCTGATTCATTGCCCTTTGTTTTTCAAAATAAAGGGTTTCGTTTTTAGACCTTTCCAATTGTTCCAAACTCATAGAAGTAGCATTAATCAAATTTGCTTTTTCTCGTTCTATCTTAGAGTATCCATTCATTCGATACTCATCCGCTTCTAGTTCGAGGGTGAGACTTTTCTCCCCAGACAGATCTTTGTATTCGGCGGCTTCGCACTGCGGGCCAACTCGCTTGGCCATCTGGAGCAGATCGAGAGTACGCCCCTAGCCACTAGGTAGTTTGGAAGCTTAAACTACACGACCGACATCCGCGGAGACTTGATCTTCGACGGATTCGAGCCCCTGCCGAGTGCGCCGCACGGTCACGATGAGCATGATTTAGCTCTACCATCGGACAGTGTTCAGGAGACTGCACCGGCAACCGCTCCGACCCTCAATTCGGAGCCAATTGCGCCATCCATGGACGGGTGGATAGACCCCGCCACGGAGGCCGTATTCTCAGCGGCGATCGAGCCGAGGATCGACCTTACCCTTCACGGGAGCCGTGACGCCGAACTACCGGATTCTTCCCCGGCCACGGACTCCGAACCACCTGCGCCCGTGCCTGTCGAATCCGACTGGGCGCCGATCATGGAGTTCACCTCCGCGGATATCTTTCAGCGCTCGCCTTTCGGCGACATACTGAACTCATTAAGGTCTCTCTCCTTGTCAGGAGAGTCCTGGCCGAACTATGTTCAGCAGGATTGGGATGCGGATGACGAAGAAATTTGCCGCCCACCCACCACCCACTTAGTAGCCACTGTCGACAATTTGACCGACATGCTCGACTTCGACTCCGAAGACATCGACCGTATGGACGACGATGCGGGAGACGAAGAGGAACCACTGCCCACAGGGCACTGGACAGCCATCTCATCATATGATATATACATGGTGGACACACCCAAAGAAGGCAATGGCGACGAGACAGCGGAGGATGACCCCTCCAAGAAGCAACCCAAGCGCCGATGTCAGCGGCGCCGCTCTAAGTCTCGCCAAAGCAAAAGCGATGACACCGGCACAGGAGATAATAGCACTCCGGACAGTGCCGAAGACGACAACAATCCCCTCCAGCAAGATTTAGAGCAGGAGGATGGAGAAGCCAGCCCTCCCAAGAGAGCGGCAGATAGAGATGCAGAGGATGATAATTACATGCCTCCCTCCGAAGACGAGGCAAGCCTCGACGATGACGAATTTGTCATGCCTGAGGATCCCGTCGAACAAGAGCGCTTGAGGCGCCGGCTTATAGCCACGTCAAATAGCCTTAAGAAAAAGCAACAACAGCTTCAAGCTGATCAGGATTTGCTAGCTGACAGATGGACTGAAGTCCTTGCGGCCGAGGAATATAAACTCGAACATCCCTCCAAGAGTTACCCAAAGCGCAGGTTGCTACCCCGACTGGAGGAGGAAGCGCCAAAACCTACATCTCCAGCGTATGACGCGGCTGATCGGCCACCTCGTGGCCGCGATAGAGAGGCATTTCAGCCAAAAGCTCAGCCCGCACCCCGATGTCACTCAAATAAAAATGTCAAGGCATGGGGAAATACGCCAGACCTGCGAGACGTATTGGAGGACAAAGCAAAACACGCAAGATCGATCTACGGATCACGAGGGCGTGCCACTACGCGAGACGATAACCATCACGCCGGATACAGTAAAAGTAAGCCCGGCCGGGCCGAACACAGCGGACAAGACTCATTTGAGCTGCGTCGCGATATAGCCCAGTACAGAGGCGCTGCACACCCCCTATGCTTCACAGACGAAGTAATGGATCACCAAATCCCAGAGGGTTTCAAACCCGTAAATATCGAATCATACGACGACACAACAGATCCCGCGGTATGGATCGAGGACTTCCTCCTGCACATCCACATGGCCCGCGGTGACGATCTACACGCCATCAAATACCTCCCACTCAAACTCAAAGGACCAGCTCGGCATTGGCTCAACAGCCTGCCAGCAGAATCCATTGGCTGTTGGGAAGATCTGGAAGCCGCATTCCTCGACAACTTCCAGGGCACTTATGTGCGACCACCAGATGCCGATGACTTGAGCCACATAATTCAGCAGCCAGCGGAATCGACCAGGCAATTCTGGACATAGTTCCTAACAAAGAAAAATCAAATCGTCGACTGTCCAGATGCAGAGGCCCTAGCAGCTTTTAAGCACAACATCCGTGACGAGTGGCTCGCCCGGCACCTTGGCCAGGAAAAGCCGAAATCTATGGCAGCCCTCACGACACTCATGACCCGCTTTTGCACAGGAGAAGACAGCTAGCTAGCTCGTAGCAATAACATATCAAAGAACCATGGTACTTTGGATACCAAGGATGGCAATGGCAGGTCACGTCACAACAAACACAAGCGCTGCATCAACAACGACAATACCGAGGATACGGCAGTCAATGCCGGATTCAAAGGCTCTAAACCCGGTCAGCGAAAAAAGCCATTCAAAAGAAGCACTCTGGGCCCGTCCAGTTTGGACCGAATACTCGATCGCTCGTGTCAAATACACGGCACCCCCGACAAGCCAGCCAACCACACCAACAGGGATTGTTGGGTGTTCAAGCAGGCTGACAAGTTAAATGCCGAAAACAAAGATAAGGGGTCACATAGCGATGACGAGGAGGAGCCCCGGCGGCCGAACACCGGAGGACAGAAGAGGTTCCCCCCACAAGTGCGGATGGTGAACATGATATACACAACCCACATCCCCAAGAAGGAGCGGAAGCATGCGCTAAGGGACGTATATGCGTTGGAGCCAGTCACCCCAAAGTTCAACCCATGGTCCTCTTGTTCGATCACCTTCGATCGCAGGGACCACCCCACTAGTATCCGTCATGGCGGATTCGCCGCACTGCTCCTAGACCCAATCATTGACGGATTTCACCTCACTCGAGTCCTTATGGATGGCGGCAGCAGCCTGAACCTACTTTATCAGGACACAGTGCGCAAAATGGGTATAGACCCCTCAAGGATCAAACCCACAAAAACGACCTTCAAAGGCGTCATACCAGGTGTAGAGGCCCATTGCACATGCTCAGTCACACTGGAAGTGGTCTTCGGATCCCCGGATAACTTCCGAAGTGAGGAGTTAATTTTTGATATAGTCCCGTTCCGCAGTGGCTATCATGCACTGCTCGGGCGAACCGCATTTGCGAGATTCAATGCGGTACCGCATTATGCATACCTCAAGCTCAAGATGCCAGGACCTTGAGGGGTCATCACAGTTAATGGAAACACAGAGCGCTCTCTCCGCACGGAGGAGCACACTGTGACCTTCGCAGCAGAAGCGCAAAGCAGCCTCTTAAGGCAATCCACTAGTTCGGCAATTAAGGACCCGGACACCTTCAAGCGCACCCGAAGTAATCAGCAACAAGACCGCCTAGCACGTTCCGAGCTCGCATAGCAATGCGGCCCCCACCCCAGTCCCAACCAAACGGCGAAATACGTGCCACACGTACATAATCACGCATTGAAAACACCATGGGCATGGGTGGGGAGGGGGGCACGACTATGGCATGCCCCAAGACGCGGCTCAACCGCACTAGGGGCTTTTCGCTTTGTTATTTTTCTTTCTTTCAGGACTTTAATCTCTGGAAGCCCCGTCCGGCAGTACGATTGCCGAACACACGATACAACAACCAAGGAGGCAGAAAGCTACGTCGTATCAAGGAATTCCCAGGTGGTCTCTGATAACGAGTGAAATACCTGCTTTAAATACCATTCCTCAGCTTGCCCTTGGAGGGGACATGTTAAATAGTCCTACTTTTTTCTTATCGCACTAATTGTATCATTTTGCTTCGACACACCTTTTTGAATAAACAATGCATAGCACTAGACTATTATCGCATTCTTCTTATATATATATATATGTTCATTCATGACATTTAGCACCCATACACTCTGGTACGGCCAATACGCCAGGGGCTTCAGCGTACCCCATAATACGACGTGAGAAGTCCGAACACTTTCGACAGTGCGGCACCCCGAACTTATAGCATTATATGCATCAGCTCCGAATCATGTCTTGGGTCAATAGTTGGGTTTGCCCGACTCCCATGTTTTGGTACCTTACGTTCCGCTATATCGGCTAAGGTAGCACTGGGAGAACTACTGCGATTGTGCCCCGGTTCATCTGGGCTAAGCACCTCAGTAGAGAAAGCTAAAATTGACTGTCATGATATGGCATGAGCTGGTCGCTGTTCGAGAGGTCTCGAGTCCCTAAAGACTTATGCCGCTTAGAGCGAGGAGTCGGCTTTGTCTGGCTTAAGGCGTGTATAGTGCCCCGAATTCGGCCTTCCGAATACAGGGGCTTCGCCAAAATTTAAAATTGTAGACTTCTATGGCTAAGTGAGAGTGATAAAGCATTATAGTCCGATTGTCTTGTTCGTTGTGCTGAGCACCTCCCTCGAAGGACCCAAAAATGGGAAAAAGAGTGCTCAGATTTATCCCGAACACCCCAGCACTCGTGGCATGGGGGTAGAAGCCGACGACTAGCCATCTCTCAGATTTGATAAACAGCCGCACAGAAGGTAATATTTTAAATTCAAACAAGTGTTGCATAGCGCATATGAACAAGTTTTCATAATACAGGATCACACGAGCAAGTTCATTCAAAAATTACATCCTTCGCACACTCGTCCGCCACAAGACGGGCACCCTTCAGGACACCCTCATAATACATTTCGGGGTGGCGATGCTCCTTGCCCTGCGGTGGCCCCCTCCTTCACCAGCTTCTCGGCATCCATCTTGGCCCAGTGCACCTTTGCACGGGCAAAAGCCCGGCGGGCACCTTCGATGCAGACGGACCGCTTGATGATTTCCAGCCATGGGCAGGCATCCACAAGCCGCCTCACCAGGACGAAGTAGCTGTTGGGAAGGGAGTCGCCAGGCCACACCCGGACTATAAAGCCCTTCATGGCCTGTTCAGCCGCCTTGTGCAGCTCGACCAGTTGCTTCAGCTGGTCGCTCATAGGCATCGGGTGTTCAGTCCTAGTATACCGAGACCAGAACAACTTCTCCGTCGAGCTTCCCTCCTCGGCCTGGTAATATTTCACGGCATCCGACACGCCGCGGGGCAAATCTGCGAATGCTCCTGGAGAGCTGCAGACTCGGGTAAGTAACAAGTAATTTACTTTCACATGCTTGCTTTGCATATTGAATGCCTTACCCGCCGCTATCTTCCTCATCGCCTCAATCTCCTGGAGGGCCTTTGGGCCTTCAGCCTTGGCATGCTTTGAGCTCTCGAGGGCCGCGACAAGCTCGGACTCTCGCCTCTTCGAGTCAAGCTCCAAAGCCTCGTGCTTCTTCACGAGAGCTTGGAGCTCTTGCTGCACCTCGCCCACCCGTTCCTCTTGCTTTTCCCGCTCGGTGCTCTCCTTGGCCGCTTTGTTTTCGGCCTCGGACATCGCTTGCTTCAGGGTCACCACTTCGGTCGTGGCCCCTGGCACATTCATGATGATCCTGTCATTTCGCAACCACATATTCTTTTATATATAGACAAGGTATTACTTACCTTTGTTCTCCTCGAGCTGCCTCTTGGCAAGGCCGAGCTCTTTCTCGGACCCCTCGAGGTCCTGCTTCAGTGCGGCGACCTCCGCAGTCAGTGCGGCAGAGGTCAGCAGTGAAGCTTGCATACGCATACAGACATACTTATTTTAGACTCCTGCAGATATTATTTAATCCTCTATTCGGCTTTTCTTTGTGAACACCAAACAGAGCATCATGGGCTACTGTCTATGTGGTAATATTTTCCTATATTTTAAATACTTACCTCAAAGCCTGTTAGAAGGCTAGCACAGGCTTCAGTCAGTCCGCTCTTGGCGGACTGAACCTTCTTGATCATCGCACTCATAATAGTGCGGTGCTCTTCGTCGATGGAAACGCCGCGAAGCGCTCCCAGTAGGTCGTCCGGTGCCTATGGATGGACAGAGGTCACCGGCACGGATAGCTTTCCCCTTTTGGAAGGGGGCCGCCTGCCCGAGTCCGGAACCACTGGAGGTTCCGGCGCAGTGTTCGGCTGAGGGCCGAACTTGGAGTCCCCGGGAGCCTTGCTCCCTTTGCTCCTGGAGTCCGGAAGGTTGCCTTGAGGCACCTCCGGGACTGTCTCCCCCCGGCTCGGTGCCCCTTGAGACAATACCTCAGCATTGTCCGTAGGGCAAGGAGAGGAGGCTGTTGGAAGTGTATCACTATTCATGTCCGATGAGTCCAAGGAACCGTCCGACGATGATGCATCGATACGGGCTTGGGGCGGACTGCATAATCATATTCGACATTAGGAGAAGCAGTGCGACAAAGGTATGCTATGAGTTACTCTGGTATCCGAATACTTACGACTTCGCCAGGGGCTTGGCCCTGAGCAGCCACTCGTCTTCGCCGTCGATGGCGGTGGTGGAGCAGTCCGGAAGGAGAGTCCTTCCCTTCTTGGACCCTTCGGCCTCCCCGGTTGGGGCGGCCTTCCTTTTCTTGTCTCCCCTGGCTGGAGGGGGAGAATCTTCATCTTCCTTCTCCTCGTTTTCACGGGAGGAGTGCATCTTGGTATTATCGGACGATGAGTCCGATACCACCTGGCGCCGGGAACTCTTTCGGGTTCCCTTGGCCTTCTTCTTGGTCTTCTCCGGCACCTCATAAGGAGCCGGAGTCTGCATCTCCGTCAGGAGGGCGTCCGCAGTGTCTTCGGGCAGAGGGGCCGGACAGTTAATCTGTTCCGATGTCTCGACCCAGTCCTGTGAAAGGCATGGGAGCTCAGACCCCGCGCATGGTTAAGCTATGGGAAATAAATATCCTACCAGATGTACAGGACTTACCAAATTCACAGGGCGCTTCGCGCTTAACCCGCGGTCCTTGGTGAGAGAAGGAGGGACCTCGGCGCCCTTGAACAGCACCCTCCAGATGTCCTTATGCGTCGTGTCGAAGAGCTCGTGTAGAGTCTGGTGCTGGGCCGGGTCAAACTCCCATAAGTTGAAATCCCGTTGTTGACACGGGAGGATCCGGCGAAAGAGCATGACCTGGACTATGTTGACAAGCTTAAGTTTCTTGCTTATCATGTTTCAGATACACTTCTGGAGTCCGTCCAGCTCCACCAATGAACCCCAGGACAGGCCCTTCTCCTTCCAAGAAGTGAGCCGCGTGGGGATTTTGGATTGAAACTCGGGGGCCGCCACCGAGTTGGTGTCGCGCGGCTCGGTGATGTAGAACCACCCCGATTGCCACCCCTTTATGGTCTCCACGAAGGAGCCCTCGAGCCATATAACGTTGGGCATTTTGCCCACCATGGCTCCGCCGCATTCCGCTTGTTGGCCGCCAACCACCTTCGGCTTGATATTGAAGGTCTTCAGCCACAGGCCGAAGTGGGCCCGGATGCGGAGGAAAGCCTCGCACACGACGATGAACGCCGAGATGTTGAGGATAAAATTCGGGGCCAGATCATGAAAGTCCAGCCCATAATAGAACATAAGGTCGCGGACGAATGGATGGAGGGGAAACCCAGTCCGCGGACGAAGTGGGGGAGGAAAACCACCCTCTCGTGAGGTTTCGGGGTAGGGACGATCTGCCCCACGGCTGGCAGCTGGTGCGCGATATCCGCGGCTAAGTATCCGGCTCCGCGTAGCTTTTTGATGTGTCCCTCCATGACGGAGGAGGCCATCCACTTGCCTCCCACTCTGGACATGTTTGGAGAGAGTTGAGGAGAAGGATGTGGACTTGGGCGTTGGAGCTCGAGTGCGCGAGAATGGATGAGCAAGCAGGAAGAAGGCGTGGGTAGGAAAAGGTGAGACCTTATCCCTTTATAAGGGCGGACGAAACTATGCGCCCCCCACTAGCCTGGTAAAACTCGCTTATCCCCCAAGCGCCGTAATTGGTGGCGCGGTTGGGTTACCCACGCCCGTATTGATGAGAATCCCATAATAAGGGAACACGATCTCTGCTTTGACAAGACGTGTCAAGAAACCGCCTCGCGTTATGTGCGGGGCTGGTTAAAGAAAAATGGTTCGAATAATTACCGGGCCATGGCGTGATGTCATGCTGCCAAAACGTGTCAGCAGATTAGATTTGTGGAAATATTATTCTCTCTACAGTGGTATGTGGAACTTATTTTACAGGGTCGGACACTATCCTTGTATTCAAACTCTTCCGTGGTGTATTCGGAGGAGGAACCCGCCTTGCAATGCCGAAGACAACACTGCGCGCCGGACTCATCGTCATTGAAGCCTGGTTCAGGGGCTACTGAGGGAGTCCTGGATTAGGGGGTCTCCGGACAGCCGAACTATATCCTTTGGCCGGACTGTTGGGCTATGAAGATACAAGATTGAAGACTTCGTCTCGTGTCCGGATGGGACTCTCCTTGGCGTCGAAGGAAATCTAGGCAATACGGATATGTATATCTCCTCCTTTGTTACCGACCTTGTGTAACCCTAGCCCCCTCCGGTGTCTATATAAACCGGAGGGTTTTAGTCCGTAGGACAACATACAATCATACCATAGGCTAGCCTTTAGGGTTTAGCCTCTCTGATCTCGTGGTAGATCAACTCTTGTACTACTCATATTATCAAGAGTAAACAAGCAGGACGTAGGGTTTTACCTCCATCAAGAGGGCCCGAACCTGGGTAAAACATCGTGTCCCCTGCCTCCTGTTACAATCCGCCTTAGACGCATAGTTCGGGACCCCCTACCTGAGATCTCCCGATTTTGACACCAACACTAGTAAAACTCTAGACAGTGCTGATACGTCTCCAACGTATCTATAATTTTTGATTGCTCCATGCTATATTATCTACTGTTTTGGACATTATTGGGCTTTATTATCCACTTTTAGATTATTTTTGGGACTGACCTATTAACCGAAGGCCCAACCCACAATTGATGTTTTTGCCTATTTTAGGGTTTCGAAGAAAAGGAATATCAAACGGAGTCCAAATGGTACGAAACCTTCGGGAATGTGATTCTCTCACCGAATATGATCCAGGAGACTTGGACCCCACGTCAAGAAACAAAGGAGGAGGCCACTAGGTAGGGGGGGCGCGCCTACCCCCAGGCGCGCCCTCCACCCTCGTGGGCCCCCTGTTGCTCCACTGACGTACTCCTTCCTCCTATATATACCTACGTACCCCCAAACGATCAGATACGGAGCCAAAACCCTAATTCCACCGCGGTAACTTTCTGTATCCACGAGATCCCATCTTGGGGCCTGTTCCGGAGCTCCACCGGAGGGGGTATCCATCACGGAGGGCTTCTACATCAACACCATAGCCTCTCCGATGAAGTGTGAGTAGTTTACCTCAGACCTTCGGGTCCATAGTTATTAGCTAGATGGCTTCTCCTCTCCTTTTGGATCTCAATACAATGTTCTCCCCCTCTCTTGTGGAGATCTATTCGATGTAATCTTCTTTTTGCGATGTGTTTGTTGAGACTGATGAATTGTGGGTTTATGATCAAGTCTATCTATGAACAATATTTGAATCTTCTCTGAATTCTTTTATGTATGATTGGTTATCTTTGCAAGTCTCTTCGAATTATCAGTTTGGTTTGGCCTACTAGATTGATCTTTCTTGCAATGGGAGAAGTGCTTAGCTTTGGGTTCAATCTTGTGGTGTCCTTTCCCAGTGATAGTAGGGGCAGCAAGGCACGTATTGTATTGTTGCCATCGAGGATAACAAGATGGGGTTTTATCATATTGCATGAATTTATCCCTCTACATCATGTCATCTTGCTTAAGGCGTTACTCTGGTTTCATGAACTTAATACTCTAGATGCATGCTGGATAGCAGTCGATGAGTGGAGTAATAGTAGTAGATGCAGGCATGAGTCGGTCTACTTGTCTCGGACGTGATGCCTATATACATGATCATACCTAGATATTCTCATAACTATGCTCAATTCTGTCAATTGCTCAACAGTAATTCATTCACCTACCATAGAATACTTATGCTCTTGAGTGAAGCCACTAGTGAAACCTATGGCCCCCGGGTCTATCTTCATCATATTAATCTTCCAATACTTAGTTATTTCCTTTGCTTTTTACTTTGCTTTTATTTTACTTTGCATCTTTATCACAAAAATACCAAAAATATTATCTTATCATATCTATCAGATCTCACTCTCGTAAGTGACCGTGAAGGGATTGACAACCCCTTATCGCGTTGGTTGCGAGGAGTTATTTGCTTTGTGCAGGTACTAGGGGACGCGCGCGCAACCTCCTACTGGATTGATACCTTGGTTCTCAAAAACTAAGGGAAATACTTACGCTACTTTGCTGTATCATCCTTTCCTCTTCGGGGAAATCCAACGCAGTGCTCAAGAGGTAGCAAGAAGAATTTCTGGCGTCGTTGCCGGGGAGGTTCGTGCAAGTCAAGATTTGACTCCAGACAACAAGCAATTTCTGGTGCCGTTGAGTCAACATACCAAGTACCCATCACAATCCTTATCTCCCGCATTACATTATTTGCCATTTGCCTCTCGTTTTCCTCTCCCCCACTCCACCCTTGCCGTTTTATTCGTCCTCTCTCTCTATATCCTCCCTCTCTTTCTCTATTTGCCTCTTTTTGCCCGCTTGCTTTTTGTTTGCTTTTGTGTTGGATTTCTTGCTTGTCACGATGGCTCAAGATAACACTAAATTGTGTGACTTTACCAATACCAACAACAATGATTTTATTAGCACTCCGATTGCTCGTCTTACCGATGCCGAATCTTGTGAAATTAATGCCGGTTTGCTGAATCTTGTTATGAAAAATCCGTTCTCCGGCCTTCCTAGTGAAGATGCCGGTACCCATCTAAATAGCTTCGTTGATTTGTGTGATATGCAAAAGAAGAAAGATGTGGATAATGATATTGTTAAATTGAAGCTATTTCCTTTTTCGCTTAGAGATCGTGCTAAAGCTTGGTTTTCGTCTTTGCCTAAAAATAGTATTGATTCTTGGAACAAATGCAAAGATGCTTTTATCTGTAAGTATTTTCCTCCCGCTAAGATCATCTGCCTTAGAAACGATATTAGGAATTTTAAGCAACTTGATCATGAACATGTTGCACAAGCTTGGGAGAGGATGAAATTAATGATACGTAATTGCCCTACTCATGGTTTTAATTTGTGGATGATTATACAAAAATTTTATGCCGGATTGAACTTTGCTTCTAGAAATCTTTTAGATTCGGCCGCGGGAGGCACTTTTATGGAAATCAGTTTAGGAGAAGCTACTAAACTCCTAGATAATATTATGGTTAATTATTCTCAATGGCATACTGAAAGATCTTCTAATAAAAAGGTGCATGCGATAGAAGAAATTAATGTTTTGAGTGGAAAGATGGATGAACTTATGAAATTATTTGCTAGTAAGAGTGCTTCTTATGATCCTAATGATATGCCCTTGTCTACTTTGATTGAGAATAATAATGAATCTATGGATTTGAATTTTGTTGGTAGGAACAATTTTGGTAACAACGCGTATAGAGGAAATTTTAATCCTAGGCCTTATCCTAGTAATCCCTCTAATAATTATGGTAATTCCTACAACAATTCTTATGGAAATTATAATAAGATGCCCTTTGATTTTGAATCTAATATTATAGAATTTATTACTTCGCAAAAGAATTTCAATGCTTTGATTGAAGAAAAATTGCTTAAGATTGATGATTTGGCTAGGAACGTTGATAGAATTTCTCTTGATGTTGATTCTTTGAAACTTAGATCTATTCCACCTAAGCATGATATCAATGAGTCTCTCAAAGCCATGAGAATTTCCATTGATGAGTGCAAAGAAAGAACCGCTAGGATGCGTGCTAAGAAAGATGCCTTTATAAGAGCGCGTTCTTCTAGTTCCTATGAAAATAAAGATGAAGATCTAAAAGTTATTGATGTGTCCCCTATTAAATATTTGTTTTGCAATATGAATATTGATAATGATGGGACTGAATATGATCCACCTTTACCTAGAAGGCGTTCCAAAAATTCGGAGTTTTTAGATCTTGATGCTAAAATTGATGAAAGTGGGATCGAAGAAATTAAAACCCTAGATGTTGCTAAACCCACTATTTTGGATTTCAAGGAATTTAATTATGAAAATTGCTCTTTTATTGACTATATTTCCTTGTTGCAATCCGTGCTAAATTCTCCTCATGCTTACAGTCAAAATAAAGCGTTTACTAAACATATCGTTGATGCCTTGATGCAATCTTATGAAGAAAAACTTGAATTGGAAGTTTCTATCCCTAGAAAACTTTATGATGAGTGGGAACCAACTATTAAAATTAAAATTAAAGATCATTAATGCTATGCTTTGTGTGATTTGGGTGCTAGTGTTTCCACGATTCCAAAGACTTTGTGTGATTTGTTAGGTTTCCGTGATTTTGATGATTGCTCTCTAAACTTGCACCTTGCGGATTCCACTATTAAGAAACCTATGGGAAGAATTAATGATGTTCTTATTTTTGCAAATAGGAATTATGTGCCCGTAGATTTTATCGTTCTTGACATAGATTGCAATCCTTCATGTCCTATTATTCTTAGTAGACCTTTCCTTGGAACGATTGGTGCAATTATTGATATGAAGGAAGGAAATATTAGATTACAATTTTCGTTAAGGAAAGTAATGGAATACTTTCCTAGAAAGAAAATTAAATTACCTGATGAATCTATTATGAGAGCCACTTATGGATTGCCTACCAAAGATGGCAATACCTAGATCTATCCTTGCTTTTTATGCCTAGCTAGGGGCGTTAAACGATAGCGCTTGTTGGGAGGCAACCCAATTTTATTTTTATTCCTTGCTTTTTGCTCCTGTTTAGTAATAAATAATTTATCTAGCCTCTGCTTTGGTTGTGTTTTTTGTGTTTAATTAGTGTTTGTTCCAAGTAGAACCGTTGGGAAGACTTGGGGAAAGTCTTGATATCTTGCTGTAAAAAACAGAAACTTTAGCGCTCACGAGAACTGCTGCCATTTTTATTTGGAAAGTGATATTTAGTTAATTATTTTTTAAGATGATTAATAGATAAATTTCTCACGTCCAACAATTTATTTTAGAATTTTTTGGGTTCCAGATCTTGCGTTAGCTACATATTACTACAGACTGTTCTGTTTTTTGACAGATTCTGTTTTTCATGTGTTGTTTGCTTATTTTGAGGAATCTATGGCTAGTAAAACAGTTTATAAACCATAGAGAAGTTGGAATACAGTAGGTTTAACACCAATATAAATAAATAATGCGTTCATTACAGTACCTTGAAGTGGTGTTTTGTTTTCTTTCTCTAATGGAGCTCACGAGATTTTCTACTTTAAGTTTTGTGTTGTGAAGTTTTCAAGTTTTGGGTAAAGATTTGATGGATTGTGGAACAAGGAGTGGCAAGAGCCTAAGCTTGGGGATGCCCATGGAACCCCCAAGATAATCTAAGGACACCTAAAAGCCAAAGCTTGGGGATGCCCCAGAAGGCATCCCCTCTTTCGTCTACTTCTATCGGTAACTTTACTTGGAGCTATATTTTTATTTACCACATGATATGTGTTTTGCTTGGAGAGTCTTGTATTATTTGAGTCTTTATTTTTTAGTTTTCCACAATCATCCTTGCTTCACACACCTTTTGAGGGAGCCATACATGATTTGGAATTTGTTAGAATACTCTATGTGCTTCGCTTATATCTTTTGAGTTGTATAGTTTTGCTCTAGTACTTCACTTATATCTTTTAGAGCACGGTGGTGGATTTGTTTTATAGAAAATATTGATCTCTCATGCTTCACTTAGATTATTTTGAGAGTCTTAAATATCATGGTAATTCACTAAATAATCCTAATATGCTTGGTTTTCAAGAATAGTAAAAACTTTCTTATGAGTTTGTTGAATACTATGAGAAGTTTGATGCTTGATAATTGTTTTGAGATATGAAGATGGTGATATTAAAGTTGTGCTAGTTGAGTAGTTGTGAATTTGGGAAATACTTGTGTTAAGGTTTGTGATTCCCGTAGCATGCACGTATGGTGAACCATTATGTGATGAAGTCTGAGCATGATTTATTTATTGATTGTCTTCCTTATGAGTGGCGGTCGGGGACGAGCGATGGTCTTTTCCTACCAATCTAACCCCCTAGGAGCATGCGTGTAATACTTTTCTTTGATAACTTGTAGATTTTTGCAATATGTATATGAGTTCTTTATGACTAATGTTGAACCCATGGATTATACACACTTTTCTCACCCTTCCACCATTGCTAGCCCCTCTAATACTGCACACCTTTCGCCGGTATCATACACCCACCATATACCTTCCTCAAAAACAGCCACCATACCTACCTATTATGGCATTTCCATAGGCATTCCGAGATATATTGCCATGCAACTTTCCACCGTCCCGTTTATTATGACACGCATCATCATTGTCATATTGCTTTGCATGATCATGTAGTTGACATCGTATTTGTGGCAAAGCCACCGTTGATACGTCCATTTTGCATCATGCTTTTATATCGATATTTATTGCATTATGGGCTGTTATTACACATTATGTCACAATACTTATGCCTATTCTCTCTTAATTTACAAGGTTTACATAAAGAGGGAGAATGCCGGCAGTTGGGATTCTGGGCTAGAAAAGGAGCAAATATTAGAGACCTATTCTGCACAGCTCCAAAAGTCCTAAAACTTCACGGAAGATGTTTTCCAAATATATAAAAAATACTTAGTGGAAGAAACTCACCAGGGGGGCCACACCCTGCCCACGAGGGTGGGGGGCGCGCCCTACCCCCCAAGGCGTGCCCCCTACCTCGTGGGCCCCCTGGTGGCCCTCCGATGACCATATTCTACTATATGGAGTCTTTCGATGGGAAAAAAATCATAAGCCATCTTCTCAGATGAAACTCCGCCGCCACGAGGCGGAACCTTGGCGGAACCAATCTAGGGCTCTAGCGGAGCTGTTCTACCGGGGAAACTTCCCTCCCGGAGGGGGAAATCATCACCATCGTCATCACCAACGCTCCTCTCATCGGGAGAGGGAAATCTCCATCAACATCTTCATCAGCACCATCTCATCTCAAAACCCTAGTTCATCTTCTGTATCCAATTCTTGTCTCCAAGTCCGGGATTGGTGCTAGTAGGTTGCTAGTAGTGTTAATTACTCCTTGTAGTTGATGCTAGTTGGTTTATTTGGTGGAAGATCATATGTTCATATCCTATATGCATATTAATACCCCACTGATTATGAACATGTTTATGCTTTGTGAGTAGTTACTTTTGTTCCTGAGGACATGGGAGAAGTCTTGCTATTAGTAGTCATGTGAATTTGGTATTCGTTCGATATTTTGATGAGATGTATGTTGTCTCTCCTCTAGTGGTGTTATGTGAACATCGACTACATGACACTTCACCACTTTTTGGGCCCAGAGGAAGGCATTGGGAAGTAATAAGTTGATGATGGGTTGCTAGAGTGACAGAAGCTTAAACCCTAGTTTATGCATTGCTTCGTAAGGGGCTGATTTGGATCTATATGTTTCATGCTATGGTTAGGTTTACCTTAATACTTTTGTTGTAGTTGCGGATGCTTGCAATAGAGGTTAATCATAAGTGGGATACTTGTCCAAGTAAGGGCAGCACCCAAGCACCGGTCCACCCACATACCAAATTATCAAAGTACCGAATGTGAATCATATGAACATCATGAAAACTAGCTTGACGATATTCCCATGTGTCCTTGGGAGCGCTTTACATCATATAAGAGTTTGTCCAGGCTTGTCCTTTGCTACAAAAGGATTGGTCCACCTTGCTGCACTTTATTTACTTTTGTTACTTGTTGCTCGTTACAAATTATCCTATCACAAAACTATCTGTTACCACTTATTTCAGTACTTGCAGAGAATACCTTGCTGGAAACCGCTTATCATTTCCTTCTGCTCCTCGTTGGGTTTGACACTCTTACTTATCGAAAGGACTATGATAGATCCCCTATACTTGTGGGTCATCAAGACTCTTTTCTGGCGCCATTGCCGGGGAGTGAAGCGCCTTTGGTAGGTGGAATTTGGTAAGGAAAAATTTATATAGTGTGCTGAAATTTACTGTCACTTATTATTATGGAAAGTAATCCTCTGAGGGGCTTGTTCGGGGTATCTTCACCCTGACCAGTAGAGCAAAGAGTTGCTCCTCAACCTATTGAACCTACTAAAAATGAATATGAAAATGAAAATGCTTGCTTTGATGTTCCTGCGGGTATGATAGAAAAACTGCTAGCTAATCCTTTTTTAGGAGATGGAACAAAACATCCTGATGAACATTTGATATATGTGGATGAAGTTTGTGGATTATTTAAGCTTGTAGGTGTACCCGGAGATGTTGTTAAGAAGAAGGTCTTCCCCTTATCTTTGAGGGGAGATGCATCGACATGGTATAGGCTATGTGATGATATGAGGTCTTGGAATTATAAACGATTGAAATTGGAATTTCATCAGAAGTTTTATCCTATGCATCTTGTTCATCGTGATCGCAATTATATATATATATATAACTTTTGACCTCGCGAAGGAGAAAGCATCTCTCAAGCTTGGGGGAGGCTTATATCAATGTTATATTCATGCCCCAATCATGAGCTCTCAAGAGAAATGATTATTCAAAACTTTTATGCTCGGCTTTCTGGTAACAATCGCACCATGCTTGATACCTCTTGTGCTGGCTCTTTTATGATGAAGACTATTGAATTCAAATGGAATTTATTGGAAATAAGTAAACGCAACTCTGAAGATTGGGACCTCGACAATGGTAAGGAGTCAGGTATGACACCTAGTTTTGATTGTGTTAAATCTTTTATGGATACCGATATTTTTCGTAAATTTAGCACTAAATATGGACTTGACTCTGAGATAGTAGCTTCTTTATGTGAACCTTTTGCTACTTATGTTGATCTCCCCAAGGAGAGTGGTTTAAATATCATCCTCCCATAGAAGTAAAAGTAGCTGCACCTATTAAAGTTGAAGAAAAGACTATCACTTATAATGATCCTATTGTTCCTACTTCTTATGTTGAGAAACCACCTTTCCCTGTTAGGATATAGGATCATGCTAAAGCTTCAACTGTAGTTCGTAAAAGCAATATTAAAACATATACACCTCCCGAGCAAGTTAAAGTTGAACCTAATATTGCTATCGTTAAAGATCTCTTGTCTGATAATATTGATGGGCATGTTATTTATTTCTGTGATGAAACTGCTAGAATTGCTAAACCCCGTGATAAAGATAAACCTAGACCTGTGGTAGGCATGCCTGTTATTTCTGTTAAAATAAGAGATCATTGTTATCATGGCTTATATGATATGGGTGCTAGTGCTAGTGCAATACCTCATTCCTTATACAAAGAAATTATGCATGAAATTGCACCTGCTGAAATAGAATATATTGATGTCACAATTAAACTTGCCAATAGAGATACTATTTCACCAATGGAGATTGTTAGAGATGTTGAAGTCTTGTGTGGGAAAACTAAATATCCCGCTGATTTTCTTGTTCTTGGTTCCCCACAAGATAGGTTTTGTCCCATTATATTTGGTAGACCCTTCTTAAATATTGTTAATGCTACCATAGATTGCAAAAGAAATGTTGCTACTGTCGGTTTAGATGATATGACTCATGAATTTAATTTCTCTAAATTTAGTAGACAACAACGTGAAGAAGAATTACCTAGTAAGGATGAAATTATTGGTCTTGCTTATATTGCCGTACCTCCTAGTGATCCTTTAGAACAATATTTGCTAGACCATGAAAATGACATGTTTATGAATGAAAGAAGGGAATTAGATGAGGTATTCTTTAAACAGGAACCTATTCTGAAAAACAATTTACCTGTTGAAATCCTAGGGGATCCTCCTCCACCCAAGGGTGACCCCATGTTTGAGCTTAAACCGTTACTTGATACTCTTAAATATACTTATCTTGATGAGAAAAAGATATATCCTGTTATTATTAGTGCTAAACTTTCAGAGCATGAAGAAGAGAGATTATTGAAAACTCTGAAGAAGCACCGTGCTGCTATTGGGTATACTCTTGATGATCTTAAGGGCATTAGTCCCACTCTATGTCAACATAAAATTAATTTGGAAGAAGATGCTAAACCAGTTCATGATCATCAACGCCGGCAGAATCCTAAAATGAAAGAAGTGGTAAGAAAGGAGATACTAAAGCTCCTTGAGGCAGGCATAATTTATCCTATTGCTGATAGTCAGTGGGTAAGCCCTGTCCATTGTGTCCCTAAGAAGGGAGGTATTACTGTTGTTCCTAATGATAAAGATGAATTGATTCCTCAAAGAATTATTACAGGTTATAGGATGGTAATTGATTTCCGCAAATTAAATAAGGCTACTAAAAAGGATCATTACCCCTTACCTTTTATCGATCAAATGCTAGAAAGGTTATCCAAGCATACACATTTTTGCTTTCTAGATGGTTACTCTGGTTTCTCTCAAATACCTGTGTCAGCCAAAGATCAATCAAAGACTACTTTTACATGCCCTTTTGGTACTTTTTCTTATAGACGTATGCCTTTTGGTTTATGTAATGCACCTGCTACCTTTCAAAGATGCATGATGGCTATATTCTCTAACTTTTGTGAAAAGATTTGTGAGGTTTTCATGGACAACTTTTCCGTTTATGGATCTTCTTTTGATGATTGCTTGAGCAACCTTGATAGAGTTTTGTAGAGATGTGAAGAAACTAATTTGTCTTGAATGGTTAATGAAGGTATTGTCTTGGGGCATAAACTTTCCGAAAGAGGTATTGAAGTTGATAAAGCCAAGGTTGATGCTATTGAAAAGATGCCGTGTCCCAAGGACATCAAAGGTATAAGAAGTTTCCTTGGTCATGCCGGTTTTTATAGGAGGTTCATTAAGGACTTCTCCGAAATTTCTCGGCCTCTGACTAATTTATTACAAAAAGATATACCATTTGTCTTTGATGATGATTGTGTAGAAGCATTTGAAATACTTAAGAAAGCATTGGTTCCTGCACCTATTGTTCAGCCACCTGATTGGAATTTACCCTTTGAAATTATGTGTGATGCTAGTGATTATGCTGTAGGTGTTGTTCTAGGACAAAGAGTTGATAAGAAACTAAATGTTATTCAATATGCTAGTAAAACTCTAGACAACGCTCAAAGAAATTATGCTACTATTGAAAAAGAATTCTTAGCAGTTGTATTTGCTTGTGATAAGTTTAGACCTTATATTGTTGATTCTAAAGTAACTATTCACACTGATCATGCTGCTATTAAATATCTTATGGAAAAGAAAGATGCTAAACCTAAACTTATTAGATGGGTTCTCTTGCTACAAGAATTTGATTTGCATATTGTTGATAGAAAAGGCGCTGAGAACCCCGTTGCAGAAAACTTGTCTAGGTTAGAAAATGTGCTTGATGACCCACTACCTATTGATGATAGCTTTCCTGATGAGCAATTAAATGTCATAAATGCTTCTCATACTGCTCCATGGTATGCTGATTATGCTAATTACATTGTTGCTAAGTTTATACCACCTAGTTTCACATACCAGCAAAAGAAAAAGTTCTTCTATGATTTGAGGCATTACTTTTGGGATGACCCACATCTTTATAAAGAAGGAGTGGATGGTGTTATCAGATGTTGTGTACCTGAGCATGAACAGGAACAGATCCTACGCAAGTGTCACTCCGAAGCTTATGGAGGACACCATGCTGGAGATAGAACTGCACATAAGGTGCTGCAATCTGGTTTTTATTGGCCTACTCTTTTCAAGGATGCCCGTAAGTTTGTCTTATCTTGTGATGAATGTCAAAGAATTGGTAATATCAGTAGATGTCAAGAAATGCCTATGAACTATTCACTTATTATTGAACCATTTGATGTATGGGGCTTTGACTATATGGGACCTTTTCCTTCCTCTAATGGTTATACACATATTTTAGTCGCTGTTGATTACGTTACTAAGTGGGTAGAAGCTATTTCAACTAGTAGTGCTGATCATAACACCTCTATTAAAATGCTTAAAGAAGTTATTTTTCCAAGATTTGGAGTCCCTTGATATTTAATGACTGACGGTGGTTCACATTTTATTCATGGTGCTTTCCGTAAAATGCTTGCTAAATATGATGTTAATCATAGAATTGCATCTCCTTATCATCCTCAGTCTAGTGGTTTAGTAGAATTGAGTAATAGAGAACTCAAATTAATTTTGCAAAAGACTGTTAATAGATCTAGAAAGAATTGGTCCAAGAAACTTGATGATGCATTATGGGCCTATAGAACTGCATATAAAAATCCTATGGGTATGTCCCCGTATAAAATGGTCTATGGAAAAGCATGTCACTTACCTCTCGAACTAGAACACAAGGCTTATTAGGCTATTAAGGAACTTAATTATGATTTTAAACTTGCCGGTGAGAAGAGGTTATTTGATATTAGCTCACTTGATGAATGGAGAACCCAAGCATACGAAAATGCCAAGTTGTTTAAAGAAAAAGTTAAAAGATGGCATGACAAAAGGATACAAAAGCGTGAGTTTAATGTAGGTGATTATGTATTGTTATACAACTCTCGTTTAAGATTTTTTGCAGGAAAACTTCTCTCTAAATGGGAAGGTCCTTACATTATCAAGGAGGTCTACCGTTCCGGTGCCATAAAAATCAACAACTTCGAAGGCACAAACCCGAAGGTGGTGAACGGTCAAAGAATCAAACATTATATCTCAGGTAATCGAACCCCATAAATGCCGAAACCAATGTTATTGAAACCGTAACCCCGGAGGAATACATAAGGGACACTTTCCGGAATGTTTCAGACTCCAAAAAGGAATAGGTATGTGGTACGGTAAGTAAACCGACTCCAAAACAGTTTTTAAGGCAATATTTCTCCGTTTGGAATATTTAGAAAAATAGAAAAATAAGCAGCAGTCCGGGAAGGACACGAGGGCTCCACGAGGGTGGAGGGCGCACCCTACCCTACTGGGCGCGCCCCCTACCTCGTGGGCACCTCGTGTGCTCTCCGGACTCCGTTTTCGTACACGACACGTATTTTGGTCGGTAAAAATTCAATATATAATCTCCCGGAGGTTTTGACTCCCGTATCACGCAAAAATCTCTTGTCTTTGTTTCGAGCTGTCCTGCTGCAGATTTGAGCAACATGTCGTCCCAGGACTCGGAAGGAGAGAGCTATGTGGCTGATTACCTTGCAGACCCTAAAGTCTATGGGGATGTGGAGCATTGTGGTTGGACTACGGAAGAAGAAGAGGACTATGAACCTAAGGGAAAGGAGGAGACGAGCTCAGATGAAGATGAGGTCCCACTACCTCAACCTGGGGACATGCATGTGGAGTTCAAAAAGTCAAGCCTCCCGGATAGGGTAAAGAAACCTAAGATCGAGTTTATCCCTTTTTGCCTCTTGCAGGAGAACAAGCAGAAACTATGCAAAAAGATACTAAGCTTGGAGCAGGAGATCGAGGACCTAAGGGACCAAAATTCTGTCCTCAAGCGCAAATTAAGGAAGAAGCCTACGCCATCAACAAGATCACCACCGTCTCCACCAACAAAGAAGAATTGAGTTTCTGGTATGGGCACTCCACTTGGCAACTGCCAAGCTTGGGGGAGTGCCCCGGTATCGTATCACCATCACTTTTATCTTTACCGTTTTTCTTAGTTCGATCCTTTTGGTAATATCTTGATCTAGTAGAATAAAAGTTCTCAGTATGATCCAGTTGTGAGTTTTGCTTTATTATCCTTCTATGTAATCGAGTCCGTGAGCTATATAATAAAGATTAGTGTTGAGCCAAGGGCTTGATTATTTTGCCATGATCCTAGGGGAATAAAAGAAAGGAGAAAGAAATAAAAAGAAACAAAGAGATCATGTGAATCTTATGGAGAGTAATGAGCTCACATAGAAAGAGTATGATGAATAAAAGTTGTTGCGGGTTGACAAACTCAGTTTTGGTCATCGTTGCAATTATAGGAAGTAATAAAGAAAGAGAGGTCTTCACATATAAATATACTATCTTGGACCTCTTTTATGATTGTGAGCACTCATTAAAATATGACATGCTAAAGAGTTGACATTGGACAAGGAAGACAACATAATGGGTTATGTTTTCTTACATCTGAGATGAATTATATTGTCTTGGATCTTCCAACATGATGAGCTTGCCTTTCCCCCTCATGCTAGCCAAATTCATTGCACCAAGTAGAGATACTACTTTTGCTTCCAAATACCCTTAAACCAGTTTTGCCATGAGAGTCCACCATACCTACCTATGGATTGAGTAAGATCCTCTAAGTAAGTTGTCATCGGTGCAAGCAATAAAAATTGCTCTCTAAATATGTATGACTTATTAGTGTGGGAGAAAATAAGCTTTATACGATCATGTGATATGAAAGAAATAAAAGCAACAGACTGCATAATAAAGGTCCATATCACAAGTGGCAATATAAAGTGACGTTCTTTCGCATTAAGATTTTGTGCATCCAACCATAAAAGCACATGGCAACCTCTGCTTCCCTCTGCGAAGGGCCTATCTTTTACTTTTATCTCCTACATTGCATAAGAGTCGTGGTGATCTTCACCCTTCCTTTTTACATTTTATCCTTTGTCAAGCACAATATGTTGGAAAGATCCTGGTATATATGGCTAATTGGATGTGAGTTTTCATGAACTATTACGGTTGGCATACCCTTGAGGTAAAATGTTGGGAGGCAAAACTATAAGCCCCTATCTTTCTCTGTGTCCAATTGAAACTCCATACCCATAAGTATTGCGTGAGTGTCAGCAATTGTGAAAGATTATATGATAGTTGAGTATGTGGACTTGCTGAAAAGCTCTTATACATCGACTCTTTCCTATGTTATGATAAATTGCAATTGCTTCAATGACTGAGATTGTAGTTTGTCAGTTTTCAATGAAGTTTACGATTCATACTTGATATTGTGATTGAATTATTACTCTAGCATAAGAGATTATATGACAAGAATTATATAAGTTGCTGTTCTAAGAATGATCATGATGCCCTCATGTCCGTATTTTATTTTTATCGACACCTCTATCTCTAAAAATGTGGACATATTTTTTGATTTCGGCTTTTCGCTTGAGGACAAGCGAGGTCTAAGTTTGGGGGAGTTGATACATCCATTTTGCATCATGCTTTTATATCGATATTTATTGCATTATGGTCTGTTATTACACATTATGTCACAATACTTATGCCTATTCTCTCTTATTTTACAAGGTTTACATAAAGAGGGAGAATGCCGACAGTTGGGATTTTGGGCTGGAAAGGAGCAAATATTAGAGACCTATTCTGCACAGCTCCAAAAGTCTTGAAACTTCACGGAAGATGTTTTCCAAATATATAAAAAATACTCAGCGGAAGAAACTCACCAGGGGGCCACACCCTGCCCACAAGGGTGGGAGTGCGCCCTACCCCCCAGGGCGTGCCCCCTACCTCGTGGGCCCCCTGGTGGCCCTCCGGTGACCATCTTCTGCTATATGGAGTCTTTCGATGGGAAAAATCATAAGCCATCTTCTCGGACGAAACTCCGCCGCCACGAGGCAGAACCTTGGCGGAACCAATCTAGGGCTCTAGCGGAGCTGTTCTGTCGGGGAAACTTCCCTCCCGAAGGGGGAAATCATCGCCATCGTCATCACTAACGCTCCTCTCATAGGGAGAGGGCAATATCCATCAACATCTTCATCAACACCATCTCATCTCAAAACCCTAGTTCATGTTTTGTATCCAATTCTTGTCTCCAAGTCCGGGATTGGTGCTAGTAGGTTGCTAGTAGTGTTAATTACTCCTTGTAGTTGATGCTAGTTGGTTTATTTGGTGGAAGATCATATGTTTAGATCCTATATACATATTAATACCCCTCTGATTATGAACATGTTTATGCTTTGTGAGTAGTTACTCTTGTTCCTGAGGACATGGGAGAAGTCTTTCTATTAGTAGTCATGTGAATTTGGTATTCGTTCGATATTTTGATGAGATGTATGTTGTCTCTCCTCTAGTGGTGTTATGTGAACGTCGACTATATGACACTTCACCATTGTTTGGGCCTAGAGGAAGGCATTGGGAAGTAATAAGTAGATGATGGGTTACTAGAGTGACAGAAGCTTAAACCCTAGTTTATGTGTTGCTTCACAAGGGGCTGATTTGGATCCATATGTTTCATGCTATGGTTAGGTTTACCTTAATACTTTTGTTGTAGTTGCGGATGCTTGCAATAGAGGTTAATCATAAGTGGGATACTTGTCCAAGTAAGGGTAGCACCCAAGAACCGGTCCACCCACATACCAAATTATCAAAGTACCGAATGTGAATCATATGAACGTGATGAAAACTAGCTTGACGATATTCCCATGTGTCCTCGGGAGCGCTTTACATCATATAAGGTTTGTCCAGGCTTGTCCTTTTCTACAAAAGGATTGGTCCACCTTGCTGCACTTTATTTACTTTTGTTACTTGTTGCTCGTTACAAATTATCCTATCACAAAACTATCTGTTACCACTTATTTCAGTACTTGCAGAGAATACCTTGCTGGAAACCGTTTATCATTTCCTTCTGCTCCTCGTTGGGTTCGACACTCTTACTTATCGAAAGGACTACAATAGATCCCCTATACTTGTGGGTCATCAACCGTTCATAATTCTTTCATACATGTCACTCATGAGTCATTGCATATCCCGATACACCGCCGGAGGCATTCATATAGAGTCATATTTTGTTCTAAGTATCGAGTTGTAATTGTTGAGTTGTAAGAAAATAAAAAGTGTGATCATCATCATTATTAGAGCATTGTCCCAAGTGAGGAAAGGATGATGGAGACTATGATTCCCCCACAAATCGGGATGAGACTCCGGATGAAAAATAAAAAAAGAAGAAAGAAAAGAGGCCATAAAAAAGAAAAGGCCCAAATAAAAAAAGAGAAAAAGAGAGAAGGGGCAATGGTACTATCCTTTTACCACACTTGTGCTTCAAAGTAGCACCATGATCTTCATAGTAGAGAGTCTCTCATTTCGTCACTTTCATATACTTGTGGGAATTTTTCATTATAGAACTTGGCTTGTATATTCCAATGATGGGCTTCCTCAAATTGCCCTAGGTCTTCGTGAGCAAGCGAGTTGGATGCACACCCACTTAGTTTCTTTTTGAGCTTTCATATACTTATAGCTCTAGTGCATCCGTTGCATGGCAATCCCTACTCACTCACATTGATATCTATTGATGGGCATCTCCATAGCCCGTTGATACACCTAGTTGATGTGAGACTATCTTCTCCCTTTTTGTCTTCTCCACAACTACCATTCTATTCCACCTATAGTGCTATATCCATGGCTCACGCTCATGTATTGCGTGAAGATTGAAAAAGTTTTGAGAATGTCAAAAGTATGAAACAATTGCTTGGCATGTCATTGGGGTTGTGCATGATTTAAATACTTTGTGTGGTGAATATAGAGCCTAGCCAGACTATATGATTTTGTAGGGATAACTTTCTTTGGCCATGTTATTTTGAGAAGACATGATTGCTTTGTTAGTATGCTTGAAGTATTAATATTTTTATGTCAATATAAACTTTTATCTTGAATCTTTTGGATCTGAATATTCATACCACAATTAAGAAGAATTACACTAAAAGTATGCCAAGTAGCACTCCGCATCAAAAATTCTGTTTTTATCATTTACCTACTCGAGGACGAGCAAGAATTAAGCTTGGGGATGCTTGATACGTCTCCAACATATCTATAATTTTTGATTGCTCCATGCTATATTATCTACTGTTTTGGAAATTATTGGGCTTTATTATCCACTTTTATATTATTTTTGGGACTAACCTATTAACCGGAGGCCCAGCCCAGAATTGCTGTTTTTGCCTATTTTAGGGTTTTGAAGAAAAGGAATATCAAACGGAGTCCAAACGGAATGAAACCTTCGGGAACGTGATTTTCTCACCAAATATGATCCAGGGGACTTGGACCCCACATTAAGAAACGAAGGAGGAGGCCATGAGGTAGGGGGCGCGCCTACCCCCCAGGCGCGCCCTCCACCCTCGTAGGCCCCCTGCTGCTCCACCGACGTACTCCTTCCTCCTATATATACCTACGTACCCCCAAACGATCAGATACGGAGCCAAAACCCTAATTCCACCGCCGTAACTTTCTGTATCCACGAGATCCCATCTTGGGGCCTGTTCCGGAGCTCCGCCGGAGGGGGTATCCATCACGGAGGGCTTCTACGTCAACACCATAGCCTCTCTGATGAAGTGTGAGTAGTTTACCTCAGACCTTCGGGTCCATAGTTATTAGCTAGATGGCTTCTTCTCTCTTTTTGTATCTCAATACAATGTTCTCCCCCTCTCTTGTGGAGATCTATTCGATGTAATCTTCTTTTTGCGGTGTGTTTGTTGAGATCGATGAATTGTGGGTTTATGATCAAGTCTATCTATGAACAATATTTGAATCTTCTCTGAATTCTTTTATGTATGATTGGTTATCTTTGCAAGTCTCTTCGAATTATCAGTTTGGTTTGGCCTACTAGATTGATCTTTCTTGCAATGGGAGAAGTGCTTAGCTTTGGGTTCAATCTTGCGGTGTCCTTTCCCAGTGACAGTAGGGGCAACAAGGCATGTATTGTATTGTTGCCATCAAGGATAACAAGATGGTCTTTTTATCATACTGCATGAATTTATCCCTCTACATCATGTCATCTTGCTTAAGGCGTTACTCTGTTTTCATGAACTTAATACTCTAGATGCATGCTGGATAGAGGTCGATGAGTGGAGTAATAGTAGTAGATGCAGGTAGGAGTTGGTCTACTTGTCTCAGACGTGATGCCTACATACATGATCATACCTAGATATTCTCATAACTATGCTCAATTCTGTCAATTGCTCAACAGTAATTCGTTCACCCACCATAGAATACTTATGCTCTTGAGAGAAGCCACTAGTGAAACCTATGGCCCCCGGGTCTATCTTCATCATATTAATCTTCCAATACTTATTTATTTCCTTTGCTTTTTTACTTTGCTTTTATTTTACTTTGCATCTTTATCACAAAAATACCAAAAATATTATCTTATCATATCTATCAGATCTCACTCTTGTAAGTGACCATGAAGGGATTGACAACCCCTTATCGTGTTGGTTGCGAGGAGTTATTTGCTTTGTGCAGGTACTAGGGGACGCGCGCGCAACCTCCTACTGGATTGATACCTTGGTTCTCAAAAACCGAGGGAAATACTTACGCTACTTTGCTGCATCATCCTTTCCTCTTCGGGAAAATCCAACGTAGTGCTCAAGAGGTAGCAAGTGCCCAAAGAAATTATGCTACTACTGAAAAAGAATTTTTTTACCAATTGTGTTTGCTTGTGATAAATTTAGATCATATATTGTTGATTCCAGAGTAATTGTTCACACCGATCATGCTGCTATAAAATATCTTATGGAAAAGAAAGATGCTAAACCTACACTCATTAGGTGGGTTCTCTTGCTACAAGAATTTGAATTACATATCACTGATAGGAAAGGAGCTGAGAACCCCGTAGCTGACAACTTGTCTAGGTTAGAAAATGTTCTTGATGACCCACAACCTATTGATGATACTTTTCCTGATGAGCAATTAGCTGCAATAAATGTTTCTCATAACACTCCTTGGTATGCTGAGTATGCTAATTATATTGTTGCTAAATACATGCCACCTAGTTTCACATACCAGCAAAAGAAAAAAATCTTCTATGATTTAAGACATTACTTTTGGGATGACCCACATCTTTATAAATAAGGAGTAGATGGTACTATTAGACGTTGTGTACCTAAGCATGAACAGGGACAAATCCTACGAAAATGTCATTCTGAAGCTTATGGAGGACACCATGCGGGAGATAGGACTGCTCATAGGGTACTATAATCTGGTTTTCATTGGCCTACTCTCTCCAAGGATGCTCGTAAGTTTGTTTTATCTTGTGATGAATGTTAAAAAATTGGTAAGATCGGTAAGCGTCAAGAAATGCCTATGAATTATTCACTTGTTGTTGAGCCATTTGATGTTTGGGTTTTGATTTGGACCTTTTCCTTCCTCTAATGGGTATACACATATTTTGGTTGCTGTTGATTATGTTAATAAGTGGGTAGAAGATATTCCAACTAGTAGTGTTGATCATAACACTTCCATTAAAATGCTTAAAGAAGTTATTTTCCCAAGGTTTGGAGTCCCTAGATATTTAATGATTGATGGTGGTTAACACTTTATTCATGGTGTTTCCAAAAAATGCTTGCTAAATATGATGTCAACCATAGAATTGCATCACCTTATCACCCTCAGTCTGGTGATCAAGTTGAACTTAGCAATAAAGAATAAAACTAATATTACAAAAAATTGTTAATAGCCCCCAAAAGAATTGGTCTAAGAAATTGGATGATGCACTTTGGGCTTATAGAAGAGCTTATAAAAATCATATGGGTATGTCTCCTTATAAAATGGTTTATAGAAAAGTTTTTCATTTGCCTCTCAAGTTAGAACATAAAGCTTACTGGGGAATCAAAGAACTCAACTATGATTTCAAACTTGCCGGTGAAAAGAGGTTATTTGATATTAGCTCACTAAATGAATGGAGAACCCAAGCCTATGAAAATACCAAGTTATTTAAAGAAAAAGTTAAAAGGTGGCATGACAAAATAATCCAAAATTGGGAATTTAAAGTTGGAGAATATGTTCTTTTGTACAATTCTCATTTTAGATTCTTTGCAGGGAAACTTCTCTCCAAATGGGAAGGACCATATATTATCGAAGAGATTTATCATTCTGGAGCTATCAAAATAAATAATGCCAAAGGTACCAACCCTAAGATTGTCAGTGGGCAAAGAATAAAACATTATATCTCAGGTACCACACCCATTAATGTTGAAAGAAATATTATCGAAACTATGACATCAGAGGAACACATAAAGGAAACCTTCTGGAACACTCCAGAATCGTGAAAAAGAGGAGGTACGTGATACTGTAAGTAAACAGACTCCGAAAAATCCGCAATAATATTTTTTGTCACTTTTGGAATATACCAAACAGAGTCCAAACGGAATAAAACTTTTGCGATGATTTTTCTTGGACCAGAAGACATCCAGAGGACTTGGAGTGCAAGTCAGAGAAGCCACGAGGCGGCCACAAGGACGGAGGGCGCACCCAGGGGTAGGGCACGCCCCCACCCTTGTGGGACCCTCGTGACTCCACCGACCTAGTTTCTTCACCTATATATTCTCATATATCCCAAAACCAACAAAGATAGCCACAAAAACACTTTTCCACCTCCGCAACCTTCTGTACCCGTGAGATCCCATCTAGGGGCCTTTTCCGGCGTCCTGCCGGAGGGGGATTCGATCACGGGGGGCTTCTACATCAACACCATTGGCCTTCCGATGAAGCGTGAGTAGTTTACCATAGACCTACAGGTCCATAGCTAGTAGCTAGATGGCTTCTCCTCTCTCTTTGATTCTCAATACCTTGTTCTCCTTGATGTTCTTGGAGATCTATTCGATGTAATACCTTTTTGCGGTGCATTTGCCAAGATCCGATGAATTGTGGATTTATGATCAACTTATCTATGAATATTATTTGAATCTTCTCTGAATTCTTATATGCATGATTTGATATCTTTGCTAGTCTCTTCGAACTATCGATTTGGTTTGGCCAACTACATTGTTTTTTCTTGCAATGGGAGAAGTGCTTAGCTTTGGGTTCAATCTTGCGGTATCCTTTCCCAGTGACAGTAGGGGCAGCAAGGCACATATTGTATTGTTGCCATCGAGGATAAAAAGATGGGGTTTTCATCATATTGCTTGAGTTAATTCCTCTACATCATGTCATCTTGGTTAATGTGTTACTCCGTTCTTTATGAACTTAATACTCTAGATGCATGCTGGATAGCGGTCGATGTGTGGAGTAATAGTAGTAGATGCAGAATCATTTCGGTCTACTTGACACGGACGTGATGCCTATATTCGTGATCATTGTCTTAGATATCGTCATAACTTTCCGCTTTTCTATCAATTGCTCGGTAGTAATTTGTTCACCCACCGTAATATTTTCTATCTTGAGAGAAGCCTCTAGTGAAACCTATGGCCCTCGGGTCTATTTTCCATCATACAAGTTTCTATTTTCCATCATACAAGTTTCTATTTTCCATCATATAAGTTTCCGATCTACAATATTAGTTTCCGATTTACTTCCTTTGCAATCTTTTACTTTCCGATCTATAAACCAAAAATACCAAAAATATTTACTTTACCATTTATCTATCTCTATCAGATCTCACCTTTGCAAGTAACCGTGAAGGGATTAACAACCCCTTTATTGCTTTGGGTGCAAGTTGTTGTTTGTTTGTGCAAGTATTCGGTGACTTGTGCATTGTCTCCTACTGGATTGATACCTTGGTTCTCAAAACCGAGGGAAATACTTACTCTACTTTGTTGCATCACCCTTTCCTCTTCAAGGGAAAAACCAACGCAAGCTCAAGAAGTAGCATATATCATGACGTTCTTTTGCACTAAGAGATCGAGCATACAACCAAAAGCGCATGTCAACCTCTGCTTCCCTATGTGAAGGGCCTATCTTTTACTTTTATGTATTTACTTTTACGCAAGAGTCAAAGTATTCTTCCCCATTCATTTTTATTTTCTCTTTTGCAAGCATCATGTGGTGAGAAAGATCTCGGAACATATATCTAGTTGGATATGGGTGAGCATGAGTTATTATTGTTGACATCACCCTTGGGGTGAATATGTTTGGAGGCGAAACTATAAGACCCTATCTTCCTATGTGTCCGATTGAAACTTTTTGCTCATGTGTATGCGGTGAGTGTTAGCACTCATAGAAGACTATATGCTTGTTGAGTATGTGGACTTGCCAAAAGGCTCTGATGCATGACCCTTCCTGAAAATATGATGAATTGTAGTTGCAAAGTTGACTGAGAACACAGTTTGTTGGTTTTCAATAGAGTTTATGCTTTATACTTCAATGTTGTGATGAATTGTTACTTGTTCATAAGAAGTTATATGATGAAAGTTCTATGATAAAGCTTTATGCTAAAGTTTGTTGCTGTTATGATAATATGCATGATGCATATATGTCTGTATTTTGTTTTTATCGACACCTCTCTCTCTAAGCATCTGGACATGTTTTTCGATTTTGGTTTTCGCTTGAGGATAAGCGAGGTCTAAGCTTGGGGGAGTTGATACGTCCATTTTGCATCATGTTTTCCTACTATTATTTATAATGTTTTTATGCATAATAATGCTTTATAGAGTAATTCTAATGCCTTTTCTCTCATAATATGCAAGGTTTACACAAAGAGGGAGAATGTCGACAGCTGGAATTCTGGACCTGAAAAAGCTACGTCAGAGTTTCCTATGTTGCACATCTCCAAATGAGCTGAAAATTTATGGAGAATTATTTTGCAATATATAAAAAATACTGGAGCAAATAACTACCGGAGGGGGCCCACCAGGTGGGCACGATCCACATGGGCGCACCAGGCCCCCCAGGCGACTACCGGAGGGGGCCCACCAGGTGGGCACAATCCACATGGGCGCGCGAGGCCCCCCAGGCGCGCCCTGGTGGGTTGTGCCGTCCTCAGTCCACCTCCGGTGCCCCTCTTCTAGTATATAAGTCATTTTGACCTATAAAAATAAGGAGAGGAATTTCGGGACGAAGCGCCGCCATCTCGAGGCGGAACTTGGGCAGGAGCACTTTTGCCCTTCGGCAGAGCGATTCCGCTAGGGGAACTTCCCTCCCGGAGGGGGAAATCATCATCATCACCACCAGCAACTCTCCCATCCTGCGAAGGGCAATCTCCATCAACATGTTCAACAACACCATCTCCTCTCAAACCCTAGTTCATCTCTTGTGTTCAATCTTTGTACCGGAACCTTAGATTGGTGCTTGGGGGTGACTAGTAGTGTTGATTACATCTTGTAGTTGATTACCATATGGTTTATTTGGTGGAAGATTATATGTTCAGATCCATTATGTTATTTAATACCCCTCTAATCTTGAGCATGATTATCATTTGTGAGTAGTTACTTTTGTTCTTGAGGTCACGGGAGAAATCTTGTTGCAAGTAATCATGTGAACTTGATATGTGTTTGATATTTTGATGATATGTATGTTGTGATTCCCTTAGTGGTGTCATGTGAACGTTGACTACATGACACTTCACCATATTTGGGCCTAAGGGAATGCATTGTGGAGTAGTTATTAGATGATGGGTTGCTAGAGTGATAGAAGCTTAAACCCTAGTTTATGCGCAACTCCATAAGGGACCGATTTGGATCCAAAAGTTTAATGCTATGGTTAGATTTTATCTTAATACTTTTATCATAGTTGCGGATGCTTGCGAGGGGGTTAATCATAAGTAGGAGGTTTGTTCAAGTAAGAACAACACCTAAGCACCGGTCCACCCACATATCAAATTATCAAAGTAGCAAACACGAATCAAACCAACATGATGAAACATGAAAGTGACTAGATGAAATTCACATGTACCCTCGAGAATGCTTTGCTTATTATAAGGTACTGTTTTGGCCTGTCCTTTGTCACCAAAGGATTGGGCTACCTTGCTGCACTTTATTTACCGTTACTGTTACTTGCTCGTTACAAATTATCTTCCTATCAAACTACCTGTTACTAACAATTTCAGTGCTTGCAGAAAATACCTTGATGAAAACCACTTGTCATTTCCTTCTGCTCCTTGTTCGGTTCGACACTCTTACTTATCGAAAGGACTACGATTGATCCCCTATACTTGTGGGTCATCAAGGACTTAGCTGGGAGGCCATGGCTACGGTGATTAGCATAAAGGGGTTGAGCGGGACAAGAGACACGAGTTTACCCAGGTTCGGCCCCTCATGATTGAGGTAAAAGCATACGTTTGGCTTTGAGTTGTATTGCCTGAGTATTGATTACAAGGGTGCGGATTTGCTTTATTGTCACTTAAGTTTAACCCGTCGCAGGGAATCGCCTTCATATACACCGGTCAAGGCTCTGGGCTTACAAGAGTCCAGGTCGGGTCATACACCATGACTGACCCTGGTTCTAAGTCGCCTTGCCTTGCTAGGCAAGTCGCAGTCGGGCGGCTTGCACCTCCGGTTCACGCGCCATCTCCGGGTCTTGGGCCTTTAGTTGGCCCGCCTTGTAAGCCGCCTCCAGGCTTCATGTCTTGGCTTCTTGGTCCCGCTTAGGCTTCATCATTTAGTCGCCAACAGTGTAACCCAGCCCCTCCTGGGAAGGTCACACCGTGGGGTTATATCCCCAACATTAGGGCCCACATTGATTTGAACCTATTCAGGTCAATCTTCACTCTCCGGTTTGGCAAGTCTTCTTTGGTTCTTCTAACACTTCAGCCTTGAATAGATCTTCATGACCCACCATACAAAATAGGATGATGTCATCTTCATAATTTCAGAAAAAACCTCATGACATCACAACGGATCTTTTCATTAAACAACCATTCCAAAAATCGAGGCGCCCCCTCTGTTGTGATAATTATGATGCCTCCTCGATCTTCGGGCCTACCGTTTCACTGTTCCATTGTCCTTTATAAATAAGCATGGGGGTTGCCTATTTTTCTCTTTTACCCCCATCGCCTCTCCTTCTTCTTCCTCTCAGCGACCACCGCGATTGGAGCTCCGCCGCACCAGCCAACCTCACCAGCTGCTCTGACAAGGCCGCTGCATCGACCTGTTGCGATCCAGAGCTCAGTGGTGCGTGGCCTTTCTCTTTCAACGCCGTCAGGTACCCTTCTTCTCTTGCCTCAGATCTGCATTAGGTCATCTGAGTTCATGGAGTTCTTTGGTGTTCATCTAGGTTCTTCTTGTTCTTCCGGCTAGAACTGGTATTCCAATCCAAAGTGAAGTAGAAATAGTGTGGTAGCAGTTTAACTTTCACCTTGTATCTTGTGTAGATTGCTTCCTCTTCAGAACCAATATATAACTTACTAGCTTTTCCGCTGGTGTGCTTTTAGGTCTAGCAATTATTTTCCTTTTTGCACCGTTCGTAGATCCGAAAACATAGCTGCAAACTTGTGAAACCTATTGGTCACATACTTAGCAAAATTGCAGCAATCTTAGATCCATACATAATTGACCCGCCCTTCACCTTTCGGGCAGCTTAACACTGAATTCGTAACTCGCCAAAAATTCTAGGAATTGCTTCTTTCACTTAACCCACCAACATGCTGCCAGCTCATAGTTTCAGAACGTAGCCTGCCAACATGCTGCCGGCTCATAGCTTGATATTCACTTTAATCCATGGCCAGGGCGGCTCATAATTTCTTAATGGTTCGCTGTAATATGCAGTCTTTTAATCATAGTTAGCTTATTATTGCTGAAACACCATGTAACACTTAGGTGGCTTACCATTGTAATTTTAACTCGCCATAACTTTATTCCTTGATCACAGCTCTTTAATCCAGCCAATCATGACAAAAGCTCCCACTTCATGTGTTTGGGAAGCCTCCCAAGTCTCACAAATCATGCTCAATGAATTTGTGGATATGGGCGCCTTACCGGCTAAAGAAGTCGTTCACTGGCGGGTTCCTGGTCCTGAAGTTACTCCACAACCCGGAGAGGGTGAAGTGGTAATATTTGTAGACCACCTTCTCCGTGGTTTTTACCACCCGGGTCAAGGTTTTTCTAGGATGCCTTGCATTTTTATAACCTTCATCATCAAGACATCGGCCCTGACTCCGTCACCAACTTATGCCAGTTCCAAGTATTCTGTGAGGTGTATCTATGAGAAGATCCTACCATTGACCTCTTTAAGGATTTATTTTACATCAACTGCCAGACCGAGATGACAGACGGACCCGGTCTAGAACTTGGAGGTGTTTCCATCCAGTGGCGAAGAGATGTGACCTTCCCCTCAGCCGTCTTACCAAGCCACCCAAAGGTTGGAACCGCACTTGGTTTTACTGCCAAGACACTGCCCCACCTGAAGAGAACCCCCTGCCGGGTTATCGCCCCTACCGGCTTAGTACCAACACTGAGCTTCTAGGTCGATTGATTGCCGCAGAGCGCACTCAATATGTGCCTACTTTTTCAAAGATAAGGTCCTTAATAGCCAATGGCTTAACTGGAGTCGACTTGACCCGTTGTTGGGTATCCCGGAGAATCTTGCCTTTGAGCCGACGCGGCGGCTTAATGTGTGAGTACACTGGTGATGTGAATGACCTGCTAATAAGTCTCCAACATATATATATATATATATATATTGATTGTTCCATGCTGTTATATTATCATTCTTGGATGTTTTCCAATCATTTTATAGCAACTTTATATCATTTTTTGGGACTAACCTATTGACATAGTGCCTAGTGCCAGTTGCTGTTTTTGCTTGTTTTTTACTTCGCAGAAAATCAATACCAAACGGAGTCCAAACGCAGTGAAATTTTTTGGAGATTTTTTCTGGACAAGAAGACACAAGTTGGGCCAATGAAGTACCAGAGGGGGGCTCCGAAGGGAGCACAACCCACCTGGGCGCAGCAGGGGGCCCAGGCGCGCCTTGGTGGCTTGTGCCCACCTCGGCCGCCTCCCACACCGCCTCTTTGCTCTATAAATACCTCAAAAATCCAAAAACCCTAGGGGAGTTGACAGAACACAATTCATGCCGCCGCAAGTTCCAAAAACCACAGATCCAATCTAGAAACCATCACGGAGGGGTTCATCATCCTCATTGGTGCCTCTCTGATGATGCGTGAGTAGTTCTTTGTAGACCTATGGGTCCGTAGTTAGTAGCTAGGTGGCTTCCTCACTCCTTTTGATTCTCAATACAATGGTCTCTTGGAGATCTATTTGATGTAACTCTTTTTGCGGTGTGTTTGTTGGGATCCGATGAACTTTGAGTTTATGATCAGATCTATTTTATCCATGAAAGTTATTTGAGTTTTGATCTCTTATATGCATGATTACTTATAGCCTCGTATTTCTTCTTCGAATCTTTGGTTTAGTTAGGCCGACTAGATCGATGTTTCTTGCCATGGGAAGAGGTGCTTTGTGATGGGTTCAATCTTACGGTGCTCAATCCCAGTGACACAAGGGGAAATGACACGTATGTATATTTGCTATTAAGGATAACAAGATGGGGTATATTCCTACATGAATAGATCTTGTCTACATCATGTCATCGTTCTTATTGCATTACTCCGTTTCTCCATGAACTTAATACACTAGATGCATGCTGGATAGCGGTCGATGTGTGGAGTAATAGTAGTAGATGCAGGCAAGAGTCGGTCTACTAATCTTGGACGTGATGCCTATATAATGATCATTGCCTGGATATCGTCATAATTATTTGAAGTTCTATCAACTGCGCAACAGTAATTTGTTTACCCACTATATGATATTTTTCTTGAGAGAAGCCACTAGTGAAATCTACGACCCTCGGGTCTATTTTCTCATCATATATTTTCAGACCTACATTGCTATTTCCCTTTTATTTTATTTGCATGTTTTATGTTTAGATCTATATTATCAAAAACCCAAAAATACTTTCTTGCGCTTTATTTTATTTTGTGTTTTTATCAAGATCTATTTATCCGATCTATCACAATTTTTATCCTTGCAACTTTGGCAATTTCTAGCACCGTTACCCGAAAGGGATTGACAACCCCTTTAACACGTCGGGTTGCAAGTATTTGTTCTTTGTGTGCAGGTACCGTTTACATAGTGTTGCTTGGTTCTCCTACTGGTTCGATAACCTTGGTCTGATCACTGAGGGAAATACCTACCGTAGTTGTGCTGCATCATCCCTTCCTCTTTGAGGAAATACCAACGTAGTTCAAGCCGCATCACCCACAATGTTACAATCAGAAACCTTTGACTGACAAGGAGGTTAATGAAACGGTCATGTATTTGCTTGGAGAGCCTCAAGAGAACTGTAATAAGGCGGGGCCGAACCCCTTCTGCACTCTTAACCCGACCCCTCCTGTAAGTACTTTTATATCTTCTTCTCACTCATTTATCGTTTATACTTTACCCCTTTTAAATCACTGCCAACATGTATATATATATGCAGGCTAGTCACGCCATCTGGAAGAGGAAGATAATAGTTGCTCCTCCACCTAAGAAAACTAAGGCGGTGAAGACTCAAGCTCCCGGTCGTCGTAAGAAGCAAACGGTAGAAAAGCTACTTGAGCTGGATGAGTCAGAGGTAGAACTTGACTCCCTTGGTCTCTTTTCCATGCTACTTGTTGATGATGATTCCTCTCAGGACGACACAGAGACAAGCCAGGCCAACATAGAAGAGGTAGTTCCTATCTCCTCTGACTCAAAACCCTTGCAAAGAAAGAAAACACGGCGGGTCATCCGGAAAGTAAGATTTTCCCATCCTCTTGCTTATCTGGGCCCCAACTTTCTTTTGAAGAAACAACAGCATGAGTCTAGGTGTCAGACCCAGAGCGGTGGTGCTGAAGAACTTATGGCCGGCTTATCTAACACGCCGGCTCCGCGGAAGCGTTACAATGAGGTGCCTCATAGCCCAACTTTGTCTCTTCCAAAGGCCCTCCATCATCCGGTGACTCAACTGGAACGCAACTTCTTGTCTTTGTTGCTGCTCAGGGGTAAGTGTCTTCATTTGTTGTTAAAAAGCTTGTTATCATATACTCATAAACCTTTGTATTCTTGTCACAAGGGCAAAGCAAAGATGTGCGAAAAACAAAAGGTGGGCGGCTCTTCCAAGGCCCCCGATGCTTCTGAGATGGAGAAGTAGGTGTTGGAGACCCCTGAGGCTCCGATCCAAATCCGTGAAGATCCTCTTGTCCAGTAGAATGACCCACCTCCATAGACTGACGCTGCAGCCTTTGAGCCTATGGATACTGACATAACCCCGGCGGCTAGCCATGACCCGCCAAGTTCTGAGCCGCCCTCTCCTGCCAAGTCAACCGACAAAAGCCCTGCTGCTACTGATGTTGATGACATCACTATTATTAGCTCAGCCTTTAAGGCGCTCAAAGTCTCTAGAGTACTAGCTAAGCACTCACTAAGGAAGAAATACCCTCATTGGAGAAGGGTAAAGACAAATTGGACCTTGAGAGCTGTTCAACATTCAATGCTAGTGAGCTGCATGTGGGCTATTTAAGCCGCCTTCATACAAACCGGGATATGGAGGCCGGCTTAGTCAACCTAATGCAGCAGAAGTATGAGGTATGAATAATTTTAACCACTCCTAAGTATAGGAAGATTATTCAAAGATAAGTACATGAATAATATTAACTACATGGAGGTAATTTTAACCACTCTTAAGTATAGGAGTCACAACTTATGAGGTATGAATAATTTTAACCACTCTCAGCATTACCTGCATGTAGCCCCCAACTCTTAAATATAGGAAGATTATTGAGTATGCTTGAGACTTGTGAAAATTTCCAAAGTGTAGCCCCCAAGGGCCGGCTTATCTTTTCAAATATGAGACAGGTCTTTGAAAATAGTAACTTTGTAAAGAATCATGTGTAGCCCCCAAGGACCGGCTTATCTTGCAAAGATGAGCCGAGTCTTGCAATGACTTGTGAGAACCAAATATGCTGCCCCCAAGGGCCGGCTTATCTTTGAGCCGGGTCATAAGATAAATTGAAATGACCTACATTAGCCCCCAAGTGCCAAGTATATTGCTTGCAATGTGCTTGGGACTTGAATTGTTTTTAACAAAGCTGCTCAATATATTGATCTTGTACCCATTGTTTCAATTCTTTGTTTGCAGGAGACATTAAGCCTGCAGGAGTCACAACTTGGCGACTTGAAGAAAAATATAGAACTTCAGCAAGCTGAGACCCTCAAGGCTGAGTCAAAGTTGAAGGCTTCATAGGAGCAAGTGGAGAAGATCCAGACATGTTTTAATGCTAAAAGAGCAGCCTGGGATACTGAAAAAGCTTCACTGTTGAAAAGAGCAGAAGATGCAGAAAAGGAGCTAAAGCCGGTTATTGAGGAACTGGCCGGCTTAAAACAGCACATCTCTCAAATGGCAGCCGCCATCTTTGGTAAGTGTAACATGCAACTCATTTTCTGCTTTAAAGTTCTTTAACCCGCTCGACGACTCAGAAGATATGATGTCTAACCTGCCTGGTGACTCATGTGCAAAATTCTGAACAGGTGCGAGAAGTGCAAGCCTTGGTCAAAACATGTTGTTGAAGTTGAAGGCGGTTTATTCATTGGGTGAGTAGTTATATACTGGCACTCTGCGCACCCTTGTGGCCGTCTCAAATGGAAAAAAGCCTCCAATCCTCATCAAGACTGTGCTGGATCATTTGTCCATGGTGCCAGGGAAAATTGAAGAGCTCAAATTATCAGCCGCCCGCGCCTGAGCCATTGTTACCCTAAGCCGGGCCAAAGCTTGGCAATCAAATTTAGACCTGGAAGAGATGGCTGCTGGGTGTCCGGATTTCAATGATGACGGGTCTATCTTTGAAGAGGCTGACTTCACTAAATGTGTCAAAGAGATTCAGCCCTTGGCGTGTAAACTTGCACAGGAGCTGAATTTGACCAAGTACCAGCCAACTTACGATAGCGACAATGCTCGTATTAATCCACCAACGCATGAGATTGTGGACTTAACCCCTCAAAGGTGTAAGCATATCTTTGCTCCTGATATTGACCCTTGTATTATTCTTAATGATGAGGCAACCTTTGAGGCGTTAACCAACATCGACTGGACATCGGGTGATCTCCATATGGTAGACAACGAAAAACCGGCACGGGATCACCCGGAGGCTTCTACCTCAAGGCGCCATGATGACAGTAACCCGGCGGGGTCTAACCCGGACAGCACAGAGGCGGGCTCAAGAGAGTGATGTAACTCCAAAAACACTTGAGTGAAAACTTGTTGGGCTCAGCTGTAGCCTTGAGATAGTCTAGCTGAAAACAATTTATCTGTCATGTCATGCCTTCGTGCATGTTTGGCCAACTACGCTGCAGTGGCTTTAATCTCTTTTAGTTTGTCCTATATATGCACAGCTGGTCTTTCAATATTGCTAAACTTTCTTGAAAGCTTGATATATAATCTATAAGAGATCCATCAATGTCTTGTAATGGCGACTTACAGTCACGATCCAGGGCGAGTTAAATAACCCAACAATCCAGGGTGACTTATAGTCATATCCAATCTTTGAAAAGATCCTTTTTGGCAGCTTATAGCCTCATAAAACTCAACATGGAGCAATATAACCCAGATCTATATGACCCGACAACTTCTCATCTATAAAAGTTTCTGCAAAACAGAAATAAAGAGTGTATAACTCAAAATTTTGGTTAAGCCGACCTGCAAGGCACGACAAAAATAGATTGGTTTTTGAAAAAAACACAATTTTTTTCTTCAAAGAAGCTTGCCATGATAGCCTTTCATCCCATAAGCTGGCTCTCACGTGACATAAATCTGTTGTTTAACCTTAACGAGTTCAGGGTCTTACTAAAAAGATTGACTCTTAAGAGTATGAACAGGCCACATAGCAGAGAGACTACAACAGTTAGTTGAGTTTATCCTAGCTCTCTGTAAGCCGGCTCTCTCGTGACATAAGCCGTTGTTTTAACCTTAACGACTTCAGGATCTTATTTAAAAGATTGACTGCTAAGAGGACGGAGGGGAAACTGGCAGAGTAGCAAGTTGCAAACAGGCAGGTTTAACATAGTTATGGCATGGAAACCGGTCAAGTGGGTATGAAAGTTATACTCATTGAGTAGGAAGCCCCCAAGCGACCAATGGCATGGAGGGCGATCAAGAGGGTAAGAATAGCTATGCTCATTGAGCAGGAAGCCCCCAAATGACCTATAATATGGCATGGAAGTCAATCAAGAGGGTGACCTTTGGAACTCTATGCACTACAAAAAAATACACTTCCGTGATGATACGTGTTTGTCATAGTAGGTCGCTTTTTTTGTCATGCATGTACATCCATGACAAATTTATGACAGAATCAAGATAGTCATACCTGTGTTGTCGTAGAAGTGTTCCATGACATTACCAAAATTATCATCACAGAAGTGTCCACTTCCATGATGATAAATCGCGCGTCATAGAAGTGCTTTCGTCAAGGGTGACCGACACGTGGCATCCACCGTAATGGAACGCCGTTAAGCTATCGGGTCGGGTTTTGGATCCGATAACCCGTTAACAGCCCCGACCAATGGGGATTTTCCACGTGTAAAATCACCATTGGCTAGAGGAAACACGTGTCGGCTCATCGTCGGGACAGATGTCATCCACTCACTGGACAGAATGCGCCTATGATACGTCGACACGTGGCACGACCCAACAAGTTTAAATGGGCCGGCCCAACTAAAGGCCCACAAGATTTTGCAGACCATAATGGGCCAGCCCAGCTAAAGGCCCATGAGATTTTGCAGACCATAATGGGCTGGCCCAGCTAAAGGCCCACAAGATTTTGTGGGCCATAATAGGCCGGCCCAGGTAAAGGCCCACAAGATTTTCGTGTGCCATAATAGGCCGGCTCAGGTAAAGGCCCACAAAATTCTTGCGGATCATAATGGGCCGGTCCAGCTAAAGGCCCATGAGATTTCGCCAACATTAATGGGCCAGCCCAGCTGTAGGCCCACAAGATTTTGAGGACCCTAGTAGGCTGGCCCGTTAACTGGCTGCCATGTTTTGGGCCAAATGCCGACCCATATTTGATCCGGTCTATTAATGGCCTGCCACGCTCCGGGCCTAATAGTGGCCCATATGAGATCCGGCCCGTTAAAAGCCTACCATGTTCTAGGCCAAATTACGGCCCAGACCAGGTCCAACCCTTTAAGAGGTTTTGGGCCTAATTATGGCCCATATCAGATTCGGCCCGTCAACTGGACACTATGCTTTTAGGCCCACTTGCTAAAGGCCCACTTAGTAATTCGGCCTGATATTAGTTTTGGCCTGTCAAGGGACCGTTTAACATTTTGGCCCTATATTAATTTCAGCATGTTAAAAGCCCGTCATATAGTTGGGCCTAACTACGGCCCGGTTTGCATCCGGCCTGCTCGCAGCCGATATCTGATTGGGCCAAACAAGGAATGAGACAATTTTTTGGCCTGTTAAAAGCCCGTGATTTGATTCGCACAATCATGGGCCGGGGTTCATTTCGGGCTGCTGCCGGCCCGTGAGCTGATCGACATGTTTCAGGCCCAACCTACATCGTGATTGCATGACGGCCCGATTATGTACCGTAATTTTACGGTTTGGCCGGTTTACTGTGAAGACAGGATATATATACAGTAAAATAACTGCAGTATCGTGAATAAGAAAAAACCTATACTATACAATAAAGAAATTACGGCATATTACATCCACTGGGCATCAAAGTTCTCCACTATGATAATAAAGCACAAGCAGACAGCAGATTACATACACTGGGCATCAAAGATCGCCACCAGTGCAAATAAACACGCCGACAAAATAATATATAAAACCGACAGCACTTCAATAGCGTTCAAGAAAGGTTAGCCCTGCTGGGGAGCTGCAACGCAAGCAGCTGAGCAAGATGATGAGACTGCGCTTGTTCAACACTTATATCTTCCTCACTCTGAAAGATAAACAAGCAGACAGATGACAAGTTTTGCACATAAAAGTATCAGTGCTGACAATTCATCACATTTCTTACTGGCGAATAAAGTGACACAGTTTAAATTTGCATTAACACAATATGGTATTGTTCAGGTCAAGACATGGCAGGAAATGACATTGTGAAGGAGTTGGCAGCTTCACGACACCACTGGATTATAGATCAAGAACTCATAAGTATCAATGGTTAGTGTGCTGTCAATTTATACCATTTCAAATTGGCAAATAAAGAGATGGTTTAAATAATAGTAGAATGATATGACATTGTTCATAGTTAAGACATTGCAGAATATGACATTGTGCTGTAGTGGGTAGGTTCACCACGCCACTGGATTACGGATGAAGAACAGAAGCATACATGCAGTGCAAAAGAAGATCACTTGCTCTGTATAGTTTAATTTACATGGTATGAAGAAGGAAGTTGGTTGTACAACTGAAAACTAAAATTGAGAAAGGATAAACTTTTTTTTATGAACTACATAATAAACTTTAAACAAGCAATTTGATGCAAACACCAAAAATAAACAGCTGTTGCAGTCATGCCTAACCAAATATATACAACAAAGTTTGAAGGCTTGAGATGGACAAACTTACATTATTGGTGAAGACACGCTCTATAAAGGCCTTGTCCATGCTGATGGGGGGGGGCAATTCAAGAAGTTTACCACATAATCTTCTTCAAAAGCATTGCCTTTATTCTACATTTTGTTAAGAGTAAATATAGATGTGATAATATACGAAAAAATGGAGAGTATTTAAGATAAGGTGAAGAGTGATGCTACATAACCAAGTAGCTATAAATATAAGTGCAGCGATACATGCAAAAGGTACAGCCAAGAGCAATGCACAACTAAAATTCTTCAGTACCAACCTTATGGTAAGAGTAAATATAGATCTGATGTGTAGAAAATGGAGGGCAAAGGAAAATAAGCTGCAGAGTGATGGTACATGAACAACTACCTGTCATTATAAGTACACTGATAAAGGACAACATGTACTTACAAGAACAATGCAGAGCTAAAAAACATTGGCATTGTATATATTCTACACTAATGTAACCATTCATACAGATCAGATAATTTGGAGCGAACAATTGATAAGCAAGCTATCATGCATACTGCTGTCACATAATGAACCAGGTATTTATGCAAGTACAATGATACAGGACAATAGGTACTAACAAGAGCAAAGCAGCGGGCAGCATATTTGCGATATCCTGTCGTTCTTGTCAAACCAGAATTCTTCTTCGAGCATATTTCCTGCAAAAAAGATCCGTAAGGCACATGCGGAAAAGTAGAAGTTCAAATTGTCATGTGATTTCATAGACAGTACCTCATCCTGGGAACGAGACCAGTGCATAAAAAGGTTTTTCCATTCAACGTCTTCTAAATTTAGCACAGGAGACTTCACCGGAAATTCGTTTATAGACTTGCCATCAAAGTGTGATTTCCTCAGGTAACACCGATACTGCTGCAATGCTTCCTTGAAAAGCACAAGCAAGCTTTGCTCGCCATGACTATCCAGATTGACCCTCGCCTAGTTACAACAATGTAATGTAAATCATTCATGTGTTCAATCAGCAAAAAACAGGAAAATAATAACCATGAATAATAGCACTTACACGTAAGTTGGACAGGAAGATGTGAAAATGGTGTTTGTCTTCACAATAATCTTCCCATGATGGGAATATATGCACGTAGTCCCTAACAACATTGAAAGCATTGTCTTTTAAACTGGGAATAAATGGAATGGGGTTCCAATCTGCAGGAATTGGCCGTCTCTGCAGTTGGGATAGGTCTTCGGCCAGTGGACTTGCTGTACTTTTTGCTGGAGTGGGATTTTTCTATGGTACAACTAGTGCTATGGCAAATGAAATCGGTATACCTTTTGCTGGAGTGCAGGTCCTGTGTGGTGGGGCTAGTGGTGTGGCCAGTGAAGTATGGGTACAGTCTGCTGGAGTCGGTCCTATGTTTTGTGTCACTGGTTGTACATCCAATATAAGTGGGGTGCTGTCTGATTTCTCCGGCACCACCACGTTTTTCAAGGACTTTGCTGGTGCTCCTTCAGGTTCGGCAATCACCCTCTTCCTTTTTGATGTCTGATGCACAAGAACAACATTTGAGTGGAAAAACATGGTATGATGACAGATGGAATATGTATTGATAATGGATGGGCATGGCATCTCGACATATATGATGAGTAAACTAAGCAGATGGCGGTGCAACAAAGTAGAAGAAATGCAAGACAACATATGCAAGATACCCGCAATCAATAAAACATTGCCAAATTAGAACATGCACCTTGATGGGTGAACAGGATAGGCCATGTGCCTTTGACTCCTCGAGGTTAGAATAGTCATTAGGACCATATTCTGAACAAGAATCAACAGGTGGGGAGCGTATGAGTTTTATTGCATCCAGAATGGCACTCAATGCCTTGGTGCCAATTTTGTAAGTCATTGCAGTGTTTAGCTTCAAGAGTGGACTGCTGCTAGTGCGACACAAAGCAGCTACACAGATCATAGTGTATATATAATGGGAAAACCTTAAGCATCAGAGTAAAATCAGCAAAGTGGAACTTGCTGGAATATATGTGCTAGTATTGCCGGTACGGCTAGAAAGGCTTCGGATACCAACTCTCTTCAAGTGAAGGTGCGGTACTGTTAATATCAATGTAACTCTCAAAGGAGACATAGCTCCCCGCATTTCCTTGCTATTCTTATAGGATTCAAGTGGGCAGGCCACTACAAATCCTATTCCTATGTTTACAAGATCCTATGAATCAAAGAGGCTCAAAGTGTCCATCACAACTGACCGTATAGACCTCTACACTGCAAATATCCCTGCTCATCTTCAATACAAGGAACATACTGTACTACTATCATACTCCCTTCGTTCCAAAATATAAGTCTTGGTAGAGATTTCCACTATGGATCACATACAGATGTATCCAGGTACATTTTAGAGTGTAGATTCACTCATTTTGCTCCATATGTAGTCCATGGTGGAATCTATACAAAGACTTGTATTTAGGAATGGAGAGAGTACATATTAAAGAAGAACGGAAGAGGAACATGGTAAAGAAGAGCAAGCAGATTTTGGATAATAAAATGTTGGTTGCGCAGTGCCCACACATGATGAACCAGAGCGCATTAAGAATGCAACTCCTAGTTGTCTCTCGACCATTTCAGGCGGTTGGATGGAGATCCTACGTCTCCTAACCCTTCTTCTTCCTCGTCTCTGATTCTTCCCATACAGAACACCGCACGGGCCGCCGGCCAGACCACCGGCCCCCACCGCCTGTGTTCCTCCGCCACCCCCACCCTGTTACTCTGTTATAAATCCTTCAAGTACTGTGTGGTGTCAGCATTACTGATCCAGGGATGACACCGGAGCATAGAGATTGGACCGTCTGAGGTCTGGTCGCTACAAGATGGTATCAGAGCACATGCTGACTGTAGGACACGGACACTAAGCTAAAGCCCTAGATCACTACTCACTCTCCTCATTCTGACTCCTCATCTTTTCTACTCTTTTAGGATGGCGGATGCAAGGAACAAGTTCACACAACTGGATGAAGATACACCCTTTGGACGCCACTTGAAGGAAGTCACTAAGTATCTGAACATAGGAGTACCAAGCTTCACCGGAACGCCACTTCACCTGAAGAAGAGCGCTAGATGATTCAAGTTCAAGTTCCCGGAAGGACGTTCATGCCAGTCACTGAGCCCATAGAGTTTTCCTTTGATGCACCAACCTGGAGTCTAGGAAAGAGCATGGCAGCTCACATCGCCATGGGACGCATTGGAGAAGTTTACTGCAATGATCTCAAGGATACTATCTACCAGATTTGTGGGCGCTGAGATGAGCACTGGGAGATGATCAGCACCAGGAAGGATAGATCAATTGCAGCTTTTATCCAGGAGTTAAACCAGCACATTCGACGTCAGGAGAACCATATGTGCACCGACATGATAGATCTGAAGAAGGCGAGGACAAGAATCAAGGAACTGGAGGAAGAACTCAAGGCTACACGTGAAGATTATGAAGAGGAAATCGAAGTATTAGTGGAGAAGAATGACGATCTGATCAAGAATATTGGAATATTTATGGGAGGCCCTACACCAGTAGAAGAAGACGAAGAACCCAAGGAGATTCGCCCGGAAGACTACATCATCATCGACGACACCGACTCGGATCCATATGATAGCGATGATGACTATGTTGATGAAGCTAGAGCATATATCATGGAGTCTGCAACCGAAGAATATTTCTAGTAGACCACCTCATTAGTAGTAGTAGTCCACCATGTAAATATAGTAGTCCAAGCACTTTTGCGATAGTTAGATCGATTGTATGCCCTTGTTTGATTGAATGAAGTGAATTGTTTGCTTTTGCCTCATGTGCATATGGGTAGTGTTTTCTCTCTAGACCCCTCTCTATTCTTAAATCTCATCTTTTCTAAACCCTCAGATGCCTCCGAGACGTGACCCCGGATTTACCTTCCCATCGGAGCTCACCCAGTTGATCCAGCAGCAGAACACATTGATGCAGTTGCTAGTCCAGAATCAGAATCAAGGGAACAACAACAACAACCCACCACCACCACCACCTGTTGCTCACTTAGGCCGTTTTCTTAGGTTGAATCCATCGGTGTTTTCCAGTAGCATCGAGCCGATAGTAGCGGATGACTGGCTCTGCAAGACAGCAAGGGAGTTGACCATGGCAGGATGCATAGATGCGGAAAAGGTGAAGTTTGCCGCACATAAGCTTGAAGGACCCGCAGCATCATGGTGGGAGAATTTCACCGCCACTTTCCCTATCGATACTATCACATTGGACCAGTTCCAGCAGGCTTTCCGTACTGCCCATGTTTCAGTAGGAGCTATGGCCATGAAGAAGCGAGAGTTTCGCAACTTGCGCCAAGGAGGACGGATAGTTGGCCAGTATGTGTAGGACTTTAGTAAGTTAGCACGTTATTCCCCAGATGATGTTGCCACAGATGCAGCTAACCAGGAGAAGTTTCTGGAAGGACTGAATGATGAGTTGAGCATGCAGTTGATGGTAGCAACCTTCAACAACTACCATGAGTTGGTAGATCGTGCTCTTATGATTGAAGGGAAGCAACAGCAGATTGAGAATCGCAAGAGGAAATATGGACAAGGAAAGTACAATTCAGGGGCTCAGCAGAAGCCACGTTTTACCCCTAGACCGGGAGGACATTTTCAGCATACCCATGGAGGAGGTAACTCGCACAACTACAATGGCACCAAGAATGGTAATGGGAATGGAGGAAGCAACGGTCAGAACCGCACAAACCCATCAACCCCAGCCAAGAGAGACCTGAGCCAAGTCACTTGCTTTAAGTGCCAGAAGACAGGACATTATGCCAATGAATGTCCTGAATCTCAGAATGGAAATGGCAATGGAAGCTCGGGGAAGAAGCCAAACCCTTTCAACAGGGGACAGGTGAACCACGTTAACGTGGAGGAGGTTGAAGCCCAGCCCGATGCAGTAATAGGTAAGTTTTTGGTTAAGTCATTTACTGCACTCGTTCTTTTCGATACTGGTGCATCGCATTCATACATATCAAGGGGATTTGTGGATAAGTATAAACTGCCAACCCAAGCCCTTAGGTCACCCATGTTAGTAACCTCGCCTGGAGCAGAGTATATGGCTAGTCTATGGTGTGATCGGTTACCATTGAGGATTGGTAACTATGTATTTCCCTCAGACCTAATAGTATTGGAATCTCAAGGATTGGATGTGATATTAGGCATGGATTGGTTGTCGAAGTATGAAGGGAACATTGAATGTGCCAGTAAGTCAATTTTTCTTACCACCCTAGAAGGGAGAAGGATCAAGTATGTATCCCGGCATGTGCCAAAAAGGACTCAAGTAAATTGCTTAATAGGAGTTGTGCAGGAGGAAGTACCAGTAGTGAAGGATTTCCCTGATGTATTTCCAGAGGAGTTGCCAGGCATGCCACCGGATAGAGACATTGATTTTTTGATTGAGCTTTTGCCAGGCACAGGGCAAATATCTAAGAGACCATATAGGATGCCCGCAAAGGATTTGGTGGAGATTAAGAAGCAGATTAAGGAGTTACTGGATAAAGGTTATATTCGCCCAAGTTCTTCGCCTTGGGGATCACCAGTACTTCTAGTGGAGAAGAAGGATGGATCGTTAAGGGTGGTTGTTGATTATCGAGGATTGAATGAAGTAACCATCAAGAACAAGTACCCACTACCAATGATCAATGACCTGTTTGATCGATTGCAAGGAGCTAAGGTATTTTCCAAGATCGATCGGCGATTAGGGTACCATCAGTTGAAGATTCGAGAACAGGATATACCTAAGACGGCTTTTACCACCAGGTCTGGGCTGTATGAGTATACCGTTATGTCATTTGGTCTGACTAACGCACCTGCATATTTTATGAACATGATGAACAAAGTGTTTATGGAGTTTTTGGATAAGTTCGTCGTAGTGTTCATAGATGATATCCTGGTTTACTCGAAGAATGAAGAGGAGCATAAGGAGCATTTGCGTTTGGTACTTGGTAAGCTCAGAGAACATCAGTTGTATGCCAAGTTTAGCAAATCTGGGTTTTGGTTGAAGGAAGTTGGATTTCTCGGACACATTATATCCGGAGAAGGTATAGCAGTAGATCCCACTAAGGTTGACACTGTGACAAATTGGGAAGCGCCAACAACAGTTGGAGAGATCCAGAGTTTTCTTGGACTTGTAGGATACTACTGGAGATTCATTGAAAATTTCTTGAAGATTGCAAAGCCTATGACGGAGTTGTTGAAGAAGGATACCAAGTTCATATGGACCGAGGAATGTGAGGCCAGTTTCCAGGAGATGAAGAAACGTTTGGTTACATCACCAGTGTTGATTTTTCCAGATCAGACCAAGGATTATGAGGTGTATTGCGACGCTTCACGTCGAGGACTTGGAGCAGTGCTTATGCAGGAAGGAAGAGTCGTTTCATATGCCTCATGACAGCTTAAGCCTCATGAGTTAAATTATGCCACACATGACTTGGAGTTAGCAGCCGTAGTGCATGCATTGAAGACTTGGAGACACATTCTCATTGGAAACCATTGCGAAGTGTACACGGACCACAAGAGTTTGAAGTATATTTTCACGCAGAAGGAGTTGAATCTCAGGCAAAGGAGATGGTTGGAGCTCATCAAGGATTATGATATGAGATTGCATTATCACCCCGGAAAGGCTAACGTAGTAGCTGACGCGTTGAGCCGTAAAAGCCATGTCAACACCTTAATGGCGGGAGATTTACCAAGGGAGTTAGCCGAAAATCTTTGTGAGCTATGTTTGGAGATAGTTCCGAGAGGCTATGTAGCAGCATTAGAGATTCAGTCTACTTTGATGGATAAGATCAGAGAAGCTCAAAGGACTGACAAGGAGATTGCTTCTATTAAGGAGAAAATAAGCAAAGGGAAAGCCAAAGGATTTTGTGAGGAGCACGATACCTTATGGTTTGAAGACCGTGTTTATGTGCCTAATGACACGGAGATCAGGAAGTTAATTTTGCAAGAGGCCCATGATTCACCATATTTGATTCACCCAGGAAATACCAAGATGTATTTGGATTCGAAGGATATTTTTTGGTGGACCAGAATGAAGAAGGATATTGCGGAGTATGTAGCAGTTTGTGATGTATGTCAGAGAGTAAAGGTAGAGCATCAGAAGCCAGCCGGATTGCTACAGCCATTGCCAATACCCGAATGGAAGTGGGATAAGTTAGACATGGATTTTATCACAGGATTGCCCATAACTCGTTCAGGCTATGACTCGATATGGGTTGTAGTCGATCGTTTGACAAAGGTAGCTCATTTCATCCCAGTGAAGACTACCTATACCAGTGCCACGTTAGCAAAGATATACATGACCAGGATCGTATGTCTGCATGGAGTTTCAAGGAGTATTGTATCAGATAGAGGAACCCAGTTTACCTCAAAGTTCTGGAATCAGTTGCATGAAACTTTGGGTACCAGGCTAGAGTTTAGTACGGCCTTCCATCCGCAGACAGATGGACAGACCGAGAGAGTCAATCAGATTTTGGAGGATATGCTGAGAGCTTGTGCGCTAGATTACGGATCTAGTTGGGACGAGAATTTGCCATACGCAGAGTTCTCTTACAACAACAGTTATCAATCCAGTCTGAAGATGGCCCCTTTTGAAGCTTTGTACGGAAGAAGGTGCAAAATGGGATGAAGTTGGAGACCGTTAGTTGTTTGGACCGGATCTGATTAAGGAGTCTGAACAGAATGTGAAATTGATTCGCGATAGGCTCAAGGTAGCCCAGTCCAGGCAGAAGAGCTATGCAGATTCTAAACGCAAGGAGACAGTTTATGAAGTCGGAGACCGAGTTTATCTTCGAGTATCTCCACTTCGAGGAGTTAAGCATTTTGGAGTTAAGGGAAAGTTAGCGCCACGTTTTGTAGGATCATACAAGGTTTTGGAGCGTATGGGAGAAGTAGCCTACAAGTTGGAATTGCCCGAAGGATTGTCAGGAGTACACGACGTGTTCCACGTTTCCCAGTTGAAGAAGTGCCACGCAGAGATGGCTGATATACGAGAGACACAGTGCCGCTGGAAGCGATTCAGTTGGACAGTGATTTGACCTATGAGGAGAAACCAGTCAAGATACTTGAGTATGCCAGCCGAGTCACCCGCAGCAAGGTTATTAAGTTTTGCAAAGTTCAGTGGAGCCACCACACGGAGGATGAAGCCACCTGGGAGCGAGAGGAAGATCTGCTAAAGGACCACCCTCACCTATTTTCTAGCCAACCCGAATCTCGAGGGTGAGATTCATCTTAAGGGGGGTAGGTTTGTAACATCCCAAATTTTCAATTTGGAATGTTATACAATAGATCATCATTGCATATCATATTTTATTGCATTTTGAGTTGATCCTAGAAATTTCACGCAACTCAAGGACCCTCGGAGAGAGTTGGGGATTTCGTTATTTTCATATTTGAGTTTTCTCAAATTTTGAAAATAGGATCATTTGGTTTTATTTATTTTATCTTCAATTATTTCTACTACAAAAATATGAGAGAGGGAATAAAACGACTTTCCCAAAATAAAGAAATATTGAGGATTTAATAAAAAAATGAAACAAGATTTTTATTTGGATTGATTTGCTATTTTATTTGAATTTAGGTAAAATGCGCGTTTTTCAAAATTGCATTTAGGCCCCAAATAAATGTTCATCCTATGCGGCTTGATTTTAGAAGCCGAGGAAAATTTATTTCGGGATTTTTGGAGTCCGTTTAGTATTCCTTTTGTTTTTATCTCTCAGCGTAATTATTTTTTAAGAAAATCGAACTGACCTACCGGGCCGTGTCCGACCAGGACACCCGGCCCGGCCGGCCTTTATAAGGCGAGGACCCAGCCCGAGCCGCCCAACCCTAGCGCCGCCGCCGCTGCCGACGAGGTTGACCGCCGCCGCCGTTTTTTTAGGAAAACCGTTTGGTTTTTCCGTCGATATTTTTTTGGTTTTTTTAATCCGTTTTTTGGTTAGATTGGTTTTTTCCCGGTTTAGTTAATTAGCGAGCGTTTGCTCGTTCGTTCGTTTTAACGAACGCATTCTTCGTTTAGATCCAGTTAACGAACGTTCATTCGTTAATCTGTTCATCGTTTTTCTTTTTCTTGGATTAAATCCGCGATTTTTCTGATCGCGATTCCTGATCCAATTTTCGTTCTAGTATAACTTTTCGCTCGTTTATCGCAATCAGGCGATTCAAGCGCCTGGAGTTTCGTCTCGAAACCCTCTTTCTGTTTAACCAACTCAAACAAGTTTTTACCTCTGTAAAATTTGACCTAGATCCAGGATAGTAAACAAAGCTTGTTTCTTTTGTCGTTTGTCTTTCGTTGCTTCGTTCAATTTGATTCTTTTTTCCAACCGGAGTTCTTAAGTTGAACTTTCTGGTTAGATCCCTTATTTGAGTTTTACCTGTGCATTAGTTGAGTACTTATTGTGTGCTTGTTTGTTTGCGATAGAGTATCCGGAGTGCGCCGCTTGATACTTCGAATCGCTAGGTTTCCCGGATCATCAGCAAGGCAAGTAACGCTTTGGTCATACCTCCTACTACCCAGTTTTTATTCCATTAGATCAATTGTCACACATTGCATGATTAGGATCTAATTAAATTGTGGGTTTGGGAAGTAGTTGAGGTAGTACCTATTACCTGTTTATTATCAAACCTTTGGGAGTTACTTCTACGTTTGCTTATTTTGCCATGCTATGCTAGTAGACGTGGATTGGGTGAGTGATATCCATGACAGATGAGAGTTTGTTAAATCAATGGTTTATCTAAGGTGGCAACTTAAATACACATCTGGGTGGATTGAGGCACCTGGGTATTCCAGCGATTGCCTGTTTTTCTTTTGGACCGCCACCCAGGCTCAAAGGGATCATGAGATTATTTCATACTAGAAACTTCTGTGTGCAGCCACAAGCTACTATGGGCTCTAGCATAGTTGACTAAGTCGTGCGAACTCTTACAGTGGTAGACTAGCAGATGTAGGGGATGTAGGTTGGTACGGTCTACCCATTCGTAAGGTGCTAGTGCTTCTGAAAGACTATGTCTCGGTCATCTGTTTCTCAAACACCATGTAGTGCGAGAATCCCAACGGAGGAGATCGAGTCTTGTGGGGAAAAGTGCACAAACCTCTACAGAGTGTATAAACTAATCATGGTTAGCCGTGTCCCCGGTTATGGACATCTTGAGTATCTAGTACTTGGATTATCATGTGAATCTCATCATGTTACTTTAATTAATTTGTTGGGTTTTTAATGATGATGTTTAATTGGGATTGAGAGCGTGTCTACACTCTCAATGTTTAACAACCACCATGATAGTTAAATAAAATTTATTCCTTTGCAGTAGGGAAAAATTGGATTTACGCAAAACTGTAACCATAGAGCTTTCCACCATCCAAATATGCATATAGTATAGTCTTATTCCTTCATTGCTCTCTATGTGTTACATTGCCAGCATATTCCATGCGCCGACCCGTTTCGGGCTGCAACGTTCATGTTGCAGACTTTTCAGACGACGAGTAAGGTGCCTTTTAGGTCGTGGTTCTATACTCAGTGATGCCATTGGAGTTGATGGACTCACTTATCTTCCAAGCCTTCCGTTGTTATCGTTATTAGTTGTCCTTAAGCCATATCTATTGTAATAAGTTCTCTTTTGAGACACTCGATGTAATAAGTGTGTGATTGCTACTCAGTTATAAATTTTTCAAGTACTGTGTGGTGTCAGCATTACTGATCTAGGGATGACACCGGAGCACAGAGATTGGACCATTTAAGGTCTGGTCGCTACAATATACTTTCAAAAGCACAACACCATTTCTACATAAATATGGTTTACAAATGGCATGATCTCAGATTCATAAGGTTGTATCCATTAATTTGGATTTTCAAATATTTGAAACCACTTTATGTTGAAATCCGATGTATGCATTCCTTGCTAACTGTGTCCAATTAATGTGTGTTTCATGCGGGTTTTTTTACTTCTCAAACATGTATAATGTGTTTCACACACGCAACATATTGTGTAATCCTGTTTAGACATTAATTGCATATAAACCATGCATTGTTTGTAATTGAAGAATTTATGGATCACCAATATTGATAAACTATATAACATTACACGTGTGCCCAAATTCAAATGAATATGCATGTTTGATACACCAATTTGCGTTATGATATTATCGATGTCGTGATCTCCAGTTTAAATATTTGAATCCCCTTTAATCCAGATATTCGTCTCATATAGCTATCACTCATGCTTATATAGGACTATCTCTCTGGACCTATATGCGTTCATCATCTCTCAGGTATCTCTCGTGCTACATGTATGTCGACAATGATCTTTTATCTTCGTAACACACTGACGGTACTCTCTCATTCGACCTTCATCACTCTATCTCTCTCTAAGTATATCTCGCTCCCTGCCATGTGTCTCTAACTATGATTCTCCATGTGGAATCTCTTTGTCTCACACAAACACAAAACTTTGTCTGCCGGGGTCTTATTTCTCTCTACTATTCCCATGTGTGCCACTCGCACACCCCTCATACAGAGATGTCTTTCGCTCCTTAGATATGATAACCTACGACTCTTCCTCTTCAATATCTCTTTCTCACACACAAACACAAACTCTGTCTCCCAGGGTCTCATATTTCTCCATTGTTCTCTTGTATGTCGCTCACACACACCCTCTCTCCCTAGAGATATCTTGCGTTCCCTCGTATGTCTCTCTAGCTATCACTCTCGTTGTGAAATATCTTTCTCTCTCGCAGACACAAAACTCTGTCTCTCTGGATCTCATTTCTCTCTGATATCTGTTTGTATGTGACTCACACGCACCCTCTCTCTATCTCTCTCACACCCACACACCTAACCCAGCCTTCTGATCCACTCGACTCCTATCTCTAACGCACACTAGCTAGCATCTTTATCTTTCTATTTATCTGTTTCTCCATCAACCTTCTTTTTCACCCTCACTCTTGATTCCTATCACGCACACTACATACGTTTCTCTCTACATGCAGTCAAGTGCCCTCTCACACACATATATAACTTCACCCTTTGAACCACCCGACGGTCATCTCCAACACCCAAACTAGCGGATGTCCCTCTAGCTAGCATCTCCATCTCTGTATCTATCTGTAGTTTCTCTGTCAACATTTCTTTCTCGCACGGAGTCTTGCTTCCTATCACCCACACTATATATGTCTCTCCATACATATGCATTTATAGGTTGGTCTCTTTTGCACAATCGTTGCGCCTCACTCCCTCTGCTCGCCATAGATGCATGCTCCAGCCCACGCCACTATCTCTTAAATACAAAAACACATGCTCAATTGTCGGGACTTCTTCCATGCATTCTCACATGCATGCATATTGTCATACCGATCCGTCTCTCCCATGTCGTTGATCTTATGACTTATGTCTTCTTTCTTTTATCTCGATCATGCGCGCTCACACACACACATCCCACGTATACATGTATACCTCTCACACATGCACGTTCAAGGTCTCTATGTCTCCATACGTAGTTAATTACCCTCAATCCTAACGCCACATCGAATCGTTCTCCTCTTTTGTGCACATAACTTCCGCCTGGATGGGTAAAACACACACTCACACTTAACAATCTCCTTCTAGCTACCCCCTCGCCTCTCACTCTTCCCCTATATCCCCGAAACCAATAAGGCCATCCCTTAATTTAATTCCCGCCTACATGCACCATCGATATATAGTAGTCTTCCTCGGTGTCTCTCAAACAAATACGTTCTCTCGAAGTCGACTCCTCTCATGCATATAGGTCCTAATGTGTTTTTCGAGGCTAACTTTGACCAAACGTTAGAGCAATAATATATGACATGCAACTTACACAAAGCATACCTTCAATTTTGTATATCAAAGGAGCTTCCAATAATATAATTTGCATAGTATACATCTCATGTGCTATTAATCTTGTCAATAGTCAAAGGTTGTATTGAAAAACACATTATGCCCTATATAGATGGAAGGAGGGAGTAGGTCCCATGCAAAAAATGAGAATAAAATTCAAACATCTGGGCATCGTGGCTCGGTCGATAACATTGAGAAACTTGGTTTTAAAATCATGAAACTTGGCATGGTGTCATGTCATGGTAGTACCATGCCGTGGTAAAAAAATTGGCCGAATAGGAACAAATTTTGGTATAAGCTTCTTGCAAATCGGAGCTTCTCTCAAGAAGGCTAGTGGTTCTAGGAGGGAACGTGTCACCTTTGTGTGCATAATTCAAATTTGAAATACAAGCACATGTTCCAGTGCACCAAAGTTGGTTGAAAAATCACATGTGTGTCCTCGGGTAAATTTCTAGGTTCCATGCAAGAAATGGGAATGAAATTCAAAATTCTGGGCATCGTGGCTGGGTTGGAAACATTGAGAAACTTAGTTTTTTAATTCCTTTAAATCCAAAACACGCATAAAAATAATGAAACTTGGCTTGGTGCCATGACATGGCACCAACATGCTGTGGTAAATTTGCGGTCCGATTTGCGAAGGCGCACACATTAACAATCAACAAAGTCATTTTTGGAAGAAGTGCTGTCACGTTACAATCGGAAACACAAGTATTATTGAAACCATGGGTGTTCTACTTACTAGTACCATTTACGTGCCGCCACGCGTCCCATTTTTTATTACCTAGGAGGCGACATGCAAGGTAGCTATTTGAGTACAAGAGGCGTGCGATCAGACCCCTGCGCGTGCTTATCGGGAGGAGAGCCCTTTGACCTCCATCTGCCGTCCACCTCTCTCCCAAGGTCTCCATTAATGGCGCCCGAGCCTCTGTTTAATGGCGTGGGTATGTCTCATTCGACTAAGATTTAAGAGAGAAAAAAGAAAATATGAAAGCATGGATCTTGATGTAAGATCCGACGGACCTATATAGCATCTACTGCGACTTATAGCAAGACTGATGAATATATAAGGACGATTAAATTTTTTTTTGATCAAAGAAGGGCTTGCCCCTTCCGATTTTCATTACTGAAAACCACCACAATTCACAAGAAGTTCAGCACAACTCCAGCCTAAAACGAAGGACTAAAAGCCACCAGATTGAAATCGCAACATCCCAAGAGGCCAACAAAGGCCAAACATCCGTGCTAGAACCCAACATTTCACAACCGACAACGCAATCCACATCCTAAACCGATTATTACATCAAAAGAAACCAGGAAACTAGTCTCCACGGCAAGCGACATTGAGCTCTTTCGTGTCCTCAAGACGCTGCTTGAGAACATCCACGGATTCCTCCACCAGCCTTTGGCGCTCGTTGCGGAGCATGTCATTCTTGTCCATAAGTTTCTTCAACAAGGCACTAGTCTCCTCCTGCAGGTCTGCACTTCGGACGATCTTCTCCCTCAGCAGGTCGTGCTCGGGCCGGAGCCTCTCATTGCCCTCCCTTAGTTGCCAGATGACGCCGGTAGCCTATTCAAATGAGGCTATCATGTCGTCCTGCAACCTCGCCGAGCGGGAGATCTGATCCATCTGGCTATGGACGATCGCATGCATGCGCCTGTAACAGTCGTCGCGTGCCCGCGAGAAATTTTCCCAGGCCGCCGCTGCGCGGCGGGACATATCTACTGCATTCGTGGCGCGGCGGGACATCTCTGCTGCTTCCGCGGCGCGGCTGGACCAGTCTGCTGCATCAACGGCGCGGCGGGACCTTTGTGCTGCTTCAGCGGCATGGCGGGACCTCTGTGCTGCTACTTCTGCGCGGCGGGACATGTCGGCTGCTCTCGCAGCGAGGCGGGACATCTCTCGTGCTTCCGCTTCCATGCTTGCCTCTCCCTGGTGGCAATCTCTCAACCCAGAACTCACGCTGGCCATGGCAGACGCAAGGGAAGGATGCTGAATGACTTGTTTGTTTTTGTGGATGAGGAGTTTAGGAGGAATGTGCAGTCATCTTGGCATACTAGTATTTATAACCGAGTACTAATACGCTCCTAAGTGGGAAACTGTTTAGGTTGTGATCGGTGTGAACAGATTTGCAATTCAATATAGCGTGGAGTAATTTGGAATGTGACGAGACACAAGCTCAAAATTTATTGACGGTTCTAGTTTCGAAGTGTGGCACTATTCCCGGATGGAGTACTTCTTTTTCTACTCCCTCCTTTCCGGTTTTATATGGCTTATCTTGAAATTTTAGTTTTTCCATTTTATAAGGCTCAATTTGGTTGTCCCCAACACATGTTCAGATTCCAAGGTGCATTAAATCATTGCATGCAAGTATTAAGAGAAAATTGACCAATGCATGTACTTTATGCATGCATGCATTGCAATTAATGCATTAAACCTATCTCTCGAGACTTCTCGCACGCACCATCATGCCACCCACAAAAACTTGTACTCTGAGTTTAGTAGTACGTTATACAGGAAGAGAAGAGGTGCACGCACGCACTCGTCCTCTCACACATGCGTCTATTTTTTCTCGAAAAGGAGGATGATGGCCCCCGTCCTCTGCATCTAGGAGTCACACACGCAAATTATTGAAATATATCGAGTGCAGTGCTTTGATGTGTCATGTCAACTCGTACATCAACGAGAAGTTTGATTATCCTCTCCCTCGTGGACTTAACTGCACATGCCTTTGGCTATATGACAGGTTGGCCACACACCTGTAGGGCCCACCTGTCATACACGCAATGGCAGGAGCGTCCCTCCCTCGCCCATGAGCGTGGTGGCTGGCAAGACTAGGAGAAGCTTTCGCTACACACTCTCCCTCCCGCACGCGGTGGACATGCAGCAGTTCAATTGGTGTCAGATGGCCAGAAGCATACTGTAGTACTCCTCCAGTGCAGTAGTATTCCATCATTGTTTGACTTCCCGAAGAGGCGAAAAGCCAAGCACAGCCCGGACGCTTGTGTGGCAGTTTCATGTGTATAGTAGTCTAGGATAGCGTGTACCGTGCCTGTAAGCTTAAAATCGTTGGGGTCGGCTCCAAGCTATGTGGCCGTCTCGAAGTTTAAAAAAATAATTAAAATAGTCTTCTGGCCCTACCTGAAAACTGCCGCGTGTACTACCCGGGAAAAGCCCCGCCCTCAACTTTTAACTACGCGAAAACAGTTCGAGCTTGTTCGTTCTATATAAATACAGTACTTATTGTATGTTTATTCACCCGTGGGGTTGTTCAATGAATGGAGGGGCGGGGAGCACAAGTGAACAATACTGTAGTACTACTAGTAGTAAGTAGGAGTCGTATAGTAGTCACCCTAAATAGAGAGTTTCTTTTCTTTAATGCCACGTACACAAATTCAAACGCTTGTTGTGGAGAGGAAAAAGATAATCACTCCACTATATATGGACGCAGGGGCCTGAGCGCTTGCTTTACTAGGGTTGCTCTCTTCATTCTCTCATCCTCTCCAGATATAAACAAGATAGCGGTAGCGACATTTTCTCTCTGCTCACCGCTGGTCACAGATCCGGTCGGATCCCTTCGGCCGGTGTGTGTAGAGGACTAAAAGGTGCATCGTTCACGCGGTCATCGCCACCGAGGGAGGAAACCCACAGCGGCCGGAGGGGCCCGATCCTCTGCCCGTGCCGTTCTCTCCGACACATGGCTGGCTCGGGTGGTCCTTCGCCCCTTCTTCCTCCCTGCCATATTGTCCGCAGATCCGACCTGCTGCCGCCGACATCCCGTCGACCCTCAGGTATAAGTTCTTTGAAAGCGGCCTTGCTCTACTGCCCCAGCTCCCCACGTGTCTCCATGTGCATCTTTTTCTACTCCCAACAGCTCTTCCAAAGCCACCTAAATTTTTAGTATTATTAGAGGTAAAGCTACTTCATGCATTCGAATCTAGGGCTTTGTTCAAACAACGAAGAAAGGGGGAAGTTGTAGCATGAATCTAGGACTTGATTCAAAGAGGAAATAATATGGTGAAAGTAGTAGAGACCGGATACCCAACCGGTCTCTTGGTTGAAAAGGGAAATAATGGGAAAACACAGTACAAACTGGATAAGGAACAGATCTATTATTGGTTGAAAAAAGGATAGAAAGTGGTGGCTGGTGGACAAGTCAACAGAGTATGTCCAGGATTAGATTTGCTACCATCACATAGTAAAAGGTCTCCAGGATTAGATTTGCTGCCCTCACATAGTAAAAGGTCTCAGGATTAGATTTGCTGCCCTCACATAGTAAAAGGTCTCCAGGATTAGATTTGCTGCCCTCACATAGTAAAAGGTCTCCAGGATTAGATTTGCTGCCCTCACATAGTACAATGGCACTCCTGCTGTTTTCCCCAGTATGATAAGTAAGTTGCTCCTTTACGCTGTTGAGTGTCCTGGTGTCCCCACGGTCCCATGCCCTTAAACCAACTCTTTAGCTGCTGTTGATTTACTGTGTCTGGTAAACAAGCAATGCCACCATTAAAGTAATCCTATATTTGAGGAATCTCATTGTTGATCGTAATGCTTCTTGTGACATGAAGCATCGCTGACGTTTTAAAATTTCTGTTGTCCTTGCGTGATTGCCATGAACATAATTAAGATGCTTCTTTTCATTTTGTATATGTTTCGTATATTCTTATTTACCAACAACTGTTTACTTTCTATCTTTTTGTGTAGATAGGGATATCCATTTCACCTTGTTGCTATTGTGACCTTTTGGTGAACTGCAGAAAACACTTTTTTGGAATGAGTGTCTTGTGCAGTTCAACTAAAATGTCACGTGGGAAACATCTCTCAATTTTGGTGAAACTGCACAAAATGGTGATTGGAGTTTCCAAAATCTCCATCAAGTTCTGCTGGTAATCTCGTGCAACATTTTATTAGCCTTTGCAAGATGGAGCCGTCACTGTCACCACAATGGCACTTTATTTTAGTGGAACTGCACAAAAGGATAAGAAAATTATAGTTGCACCTTACATGAGCCGGACAGCCAACCTTAATGTTCCTCAATTTTAGTGCAACTACTAAAGAAGAACCTGCCAGCTCACAAGGGCAAGTACTTCTTGCTAGCTGAATGATGCAATCTTTGCTTCATTTCAGGTGAACTGCAGAAAAAGGCGCATGAATTGAATCATGGAACTCCAGGCAGACCTCATCCAAGTAGAGCTGGAGGTTGAGTTCAAGGAGGCCGCTATTAAAGCGAAATCATGCTCTCCTGTCTCCTTGTTTGTGATGTGCAAACATGCTGTGCAAATATGAACACTCAACTACAAATGTTGTGACGGTCAAGAGCATTCGCCAAGTTCTTCGATTGTATGACATGGCTAGCCAAGATGGATTTAATCCCAATATTCACTTTATCAAAAGGCTCTAATGGGTTGGTTCGGAATCTTGCAAGCTGGGAATCTGTGAGATGTGTAGGCATCTTTGTTGTACTTATTATTTGGATCTTATTTGTTGGTTCTTATTTGTTGGTTCTGAATCTTCCAAGCTGGGAATCAATGAGATGTGTAGGCATCTTTGTTGTACTTATTATTTGGATCTTATTTGTTGGTTCTGAATCTTGCAAGCTGGGAAACATGGCATGATGATGCAGAGGACAACAACCATAACAAACAGTTCAAACTCGGTAGTATTATCTTTTGTGAATGTGCGACAAATGTGATGATCGTGTGCGTCCTGAGAATAATAATTCTAATTGTTGTGCATGTTGATCCTGTGGCACTGATAGAACGAGCGAATGCATTGCTTGTTTTAAGTACAAATTTCTATTAAAGCTAATTAAATTTAAGTAAAGTGACCACTAAATCCAGTTATTATAGTACCAATACAGACCCGCTCGTGAACCGACGTGTGGCCGAGGGTGCATCTTCTGCCGGGCGTGCAATGGATGAGGGAGGGGTAGTAACTGTTGTCGCCTGTACACACTCAGCTTACTGTTGAATCCAGTTCCCCAAGAGCTGAAAAACGAACTGCTGCTACCGCCTACACACTTGTTCACTCGAAGAGACTCCAATGGCGATCCGAGGGGTGAGCCTACTGGATATGGACTTCAGCAAGGAGTTCCCCTTTGAGTTCACCATTCAGTCCTATGGCTGAACCAAGTTGAATGTGATGTACACCAACGATACGGACTCGGTGAAGCTCTGCCTCGCCTTAGTCCTATGGCTGCACCAGGTTCTGGAGCATTCGCCCGTTTCATCAGCAGCGCCGACTGCACCTTCGCTACGGTGGAGAGAAGGAAGAACGCGACGATTCGGCCATCTGGTGCAACAAGCTTGTCGACATCCAGAAGCAATACAAGATCATCAGCAACGGGCAGGAGAAGGACTCCGTGGTTGACCTCGCTGAGACCATCATCGACCCCTGATACGCCAACATGAAAGAAGACGACCTGAACACGTGGGAGGTACCTTTGAATCTAGCCTACATAACCTACGCGGCCAAGGGCGCATACGCATGCTACGACATGTACATGCAGATCTTGGACATGAGGGCGTGTCTGCTTCCCGTAACCAACGAGTACACAGACAGCCGCAGCGTCATGATCAAGCGTTCCACAAAGGTCTAGATGTTGTACTTTATCTGTTTATAAGCACCTTTATCATGTGAGTGTTTCATGCATTAGCCTATGTGTCATAATTATCTGTTTTGTCCAAAATATTTCTTTTAAGAACCCATTAACCTGATTGCTTTTTTAGTGGCAATTTGCTTATGTATGTAAACTAGTTCACTTGTCCGTAAAAAAACTAGTTGACTCGGCTGCCATGCTTTGAATCTGCTTCCTCCCAACATATTCCCCTCCTCAGGTGGACCCAGCAGGTCTCTGAATTTTCTCCCATTTTCTTTTTCGATGTAAACTGAGTTTTCTCCCAGTACTTTCCCCTAGAACCAACTCAACTGTCCCACGTCTAGCCTAAAAAATAATAATACCCCACGTACTATTAACTCATCAAATTAAAATGATATTTTATTTCGTAAGTTGTAAGTTCTTACAAAATAATAATAATAATTGTTTATATATAACTTGGCAAGTTAACTCCTAGTGATTGCGTACATAAGCTTGCAAAGATTTTAATGACGTGCAATCATGTGTTTATGTTTTTATAACATTTCTCCGTCTAGCCCAACATGATATTTTCACCTAGCCCAGCAAGTCCGCGGCTTTCGAGAAAAATGCAAATGGGATTTAAATGGGCTGCATAGATGCTACATCATTGTTTCACCCAGCCCACCAAATGGACTAAAAAACAAATGGACTGACAGCTGGGTCCACGGCCACAGCCCAGTTTTTTTGTGATTTGCCAAGTAAGTCGCTTTGTCAGGCCTGTTGGGCTGCAAATCTTTCAAGACGAGGAGAGCTTTCATTCAGCTGGCCGAGAAAATGGCCCATCAGTAATGAGAAATGGGCTGTACATTTTTTAAAAACATCAAACCAGCAATTAGTTTCAAATATCTTTTTTTTTTCATTTCGAGATTTTAAATTACATTAATTTTTATGCGTGGAGAATTTGTTGGATTTTATATTGATATACATTTATTTTTAAAATCAGTTTGAATGTGAGTCGAAATTTCGGGATTAAAAACAGTTCGGACCGCACCGAAATATGCAAAATTTCGTATAATTTTTTAACCGTGGCCACAATATGGGCTGTAATGCTAACAAAAAGAATATGGGCTCCAAAAAAACCTTAAGAATTAGCAAATGGGCTGTATGCTGTTTTCCACAGATTTGAGGCTTTCCTAAAAAAAGGTTGACACACAAGCAGTGACTGTTGGATGGCCATCCAACGACCGTCGTGCTTCTTCAATCTCTGCTCTTCCTGCTCCAGCCGCTCAAATAGGCGCCGGCGGGACTGCCTGCTCCCTCCTCCCCGCGGCCGGCTCTACTGCCGCGTAGGCCTCACTGCCCCACCGTACTCCCATCGCTGGCCTAGCCATCCCTCTACTCACCCACACCTGCTGTTATTCTCCGGCAATGGGAGACGAACCAGTAAACCCTCGTACAGTCGTACTCCCCTCCGCGTGGGAAACAACTGCCGAGTCTTCCCTGCCTCCGTGTCGTTCCCTTCCCAGGCCTCGCCGTTGTCCACCGCCCTGGTGCTCTCGGCGCGGCCTGGTCAACGTGGTCAACGACCGACATGGATCTGAAGTGGACTTTACGTGGAGAGGCCGACAGCTGGGTCCACGGCTTCATGCAAGGAAATGCCTCCTTATTACGCGCAAAATAATGATTCCTCCATCTGACATCAGGGACCCACCGAAAGGGCCTCTGTATTTCGCGAAAAAAACGTTAGCGCCGTTGACAGCTCGGACCCACCAGCTATATCTTCGCACACAAGGAAGTGCCTCCTTATTATGCACAAAAAAATGAATACTCCCCCTGTTAGCTGGGACCCAGTATAGTAGCAGGCTGACTTGTGGGCCTACTAAGTTGACGGGGACGGAGGGCTTTGTCAACTTAGTCAATATGCACGATTCTAGCTCCAGTGACCGTACGTTGTCCATCCAACGGCCGTAGTGCTTCTTCAACCTCTGGTCTTCTTGCTCCAGCCGCCCAAACCAGCGCCGGTCGTGCCTCGTGCTCCTGCCTCCTGTGGCCGGCTGCGATGCGGCGAAGGCCTCACCACCCCCTACTACTCCCACCGCTGGCCAGGCCATCCCTCTACTCACCCACACCCCCTGTTATTCTGCGGCGACGGCAGCCTCACACCACAACGAACCAGTGAACCCTCGTACTCCTCTACGCGTGGGCATCCACTACCGTGTCTTCCCCAGCTCCGCGTCGTCCCCTTCCTAGGCCTCGCCGTCGTCCACTGCCCTGGTGCTCTCGGCGCGGCGTGGTCAATGTGGTCAAGGAACGGCTTCCATCGGACATGGACTGTACGTGGAGAGGTTGACAGCTGGGTCCACGGCCGCAGCAAGGAAGTGCCTCCTTATTACATGCAAAATAATTATTCCTCCACCTGACATCGGGACCCACCAGACGGGCCACCGTATTTCGCGAAAAAAACGTTTCCCCCCTGACTGCTGGGACCCACCAGCTACATCTTTGCACGCAAGGAAGTGCGTCCGAGCAAAAAAAAGATTCGCCCCCTTACTGCTGGGACCCACCAGCTACATCTTCGCAGGCAAGGAAGTGCCTGACAGTCGGGACCCACCTGGTCGAAGCGTACATAGCGTTGTCATTCTGGTCGCGAACGTGTATGTACATACTAGTCGATGTAGAGGCGTGCACATGTCGTAGTAGAGGTGTGCACGTGTCGTAGTAGAGGTGCGCACGTAGCATTTACACGTACGTACAACAGCCAGGGTGCAAGAAAGAAAATACGGCCACGTATGTGTACATACGGGCGGGGTCTCGAACGCCTACTTGCGCATACGTATGGCCAGGGCTCGTGTACATGGCTGGGTTAGAATGGAGAAATAGCGTCGTCGTCGTGTTCATGGGGAGGCAACGGAATGCGTCGTGTTCATGGGGAGGCAACGGAATGCTCGTGTTCATGGGGAGGCAACGGAATGCGTCTTGTTCATCGGGAGGGCTTGCATGGAACAGGCGATGGAAACGAGGCCTGGCGTACCGCAGAACGGAGGAAACAGCCTTGTGTTCGACCGTCCACGTTCGAAACGGGATCCTGCTCATCGGGAGGGGTCTGGCGTACCGCAAAACGGAGGAAACGGACCTCCTACGGTCGAAACGGGGGTCCTGTTGATCGAGAGGGGTGTGGCGTACCGCAAAACGGATGAAACGGACTTGTGTTGGAGCGCTACGGTCGAAACGGGGGTCCTGTTCATCGGGAGGGGTGTGGCGTACCGCAAAACAGGACTCCACTGGATACTGTTCATCTCCACCGTCGACCTCCTCCAGCCTCCACGGGCTCCTGTTCATCCAGCCTCCATGGGCTCCTGTTCATCCAGCCTCCACCGCGCGCTACTCCACCGGCTACTGTTCAACCCCCCCTCCACCGTCCACTGTTCATCCAGCCCTCCACACCAAGGGGTCCTGTTCAACCACCCCTCCATGGGCACCCCTCCATCGTCTACTGTTCATCCAGCCCTCCACACGACGGGGTCCTGTTCAACCACCCCTCCACCGTCTACTGTTCATCCAGCCCTCCACACCACGGGGTCCTATTCATCCACCCCTCCACGGGCACCCCTCCACCGTCTACAGTTTATCCAGCCCTCCACCACACCACGGGGTCCTATTCATCTAGAGGCAACGCCACCGCTCACTGTTCATCCAAACCCCCCGCAATGCTCAATGTTCATCCCATCGATCGGCTTCAGTTACCAGCAGTAGCGAAGGAATCGCTCGATCGGGTTCAGTTAACAGCCATCGATCGATCACTCGGGTTCAGTAACGCATAGCCTGCAGTGCAATCGCTCGGGTTCAGTTAGAGCCCATCGCCTCGCTCGGGTTCAGTTAGAGCCAACGCCTTGCACACACGCGCGTACGTGTACGAGGGAAACGCGCATCGCTCGGCCCCTGACCTCCCACCGTAATCGGATCTCCCCGAAATTTTCCTCGCCCTTGCTTCTACCACGTTTTTTTCCATCATGGACGGCCCAAAGAATGTCATGCAGCTGCATCTCCGGCCCACCCAGGATGAAAAGCCCATTTTCTGTCATGATTTTTTGTCATAGAAGTAGGGGCCCACCACATCTATGATGATACCGGGTTTTGTCACAATTATCGTCATAGAAGTGTCATATGTATGACAAATTTTTTTTTCGTTCGGCCCAATATGTCACGGATGTGTCTTTTTTTGTAGTGATGGTTGTGATAGCGACGTAGGTCATGCTCCTCATCAAGAGCATCGAAAGCATTTTGATGTGTCATCTCATTGTCAGCCTCCACATAAGCCGCCACTTTGGGAGAGTCATGGCGAATATTGCTAGGAAGAACTGCTTCAGCTCCATAAACCATGAAGAAGGGTGTATAACCCGTTGATCTATTGGGGTGGTCCTGATGCTCCAAAGGACAAAAGGAAGCTCTTCCACCTGACAACCTGGAGTCCTTTTTAAAGGAACCATGAGCCGAGGTTTGATACCTCTCAAAATCTCCTGGTTAGCACGTTCTGCCTGACCATTGGACCGAGGATGTGCAACTGATCAAACATCAAGCCTGATGCGCTCCTTTTGACAAAACTCTTTCATAGCACCTTTAGAAAAATTTGTCCCATTATCAGTGATGATGCTATGAGGATAACCAAAGCGGAAAATCAGCTTCTTGACAAACTGAACTACAGTAGCCGCCTCACAATTGTTGACCGGCTCTGCCTTAACCCACTTGGTAAACTAGTCACCTGCCACCAGAAGGTGGGTCTTCTTGTCCTTAGACCTCTTAAAAGGGTCGACCGTATCAAGCCCCCAGACCGCAAACGACCAAGTAATGGGGATCATTCGCAACTCCTGATCTGGCACATGAGCTTGTCTTGCAAATTTCTGACACCCATCACACTTACTAACAATATCCTTTGCGTCTACATGAGCCGTTAACCAGATAAATCCATGACGAAAAATCTAGCACGGGGTTAGCCAACCACTCAGGGTGGAAAACTTCCATGATAAACCCAACTGCTAAGAGCCGGGCTACCTCTTCTCCAATAGCTTTACGTCGTTCTTCATTGAAACGACGAAGGAATTGCTTGACCGGGTTAACTTTAGGATCCACATTAAGGTGGTGCTCAGCGAATTCTCTCGGTACACCCGGCATGTCAGAAGGTTTCCATGCAAAGAAGTCCCGATTCTCACAGATGAACTCGATGAGCGTGCTTTCCTATTTGGGATCCATATTAGCCCCCACAATGAACTGTTGAGATGAGTCGCCAGGGACAAAATCCGCCTGCTTTGTATCATCAGCCGTGTGACGCCCGGGTAATTAAGCTACAGTAATTCTTTGCGAATGCTGCCACGTCACTTCGATCACTGTTGTTAATCACGCGTTAGTCCAAAACCGAGTCAAATTCAAAGTTGAAATAACAAGCCAAATTATTATTTCTTCAAACTATCAAATAAAAATGTTCGATGGGCGGCAAATATTAACTAAGTAATGAACATGTTGGAACCAGCCTCATTTGGTTTCCCATAATTCCCATGGGATTAATTTAGTGGAACAACAAGGTTAAATAAAAGCATTTTAATTCAACTATAAATTTGAACAGTTCCAATTGGCCTCAAACTTTTTATGCAACCTTATAGTGCTGACTAGGAATTATGTGCAAAGTTTCATAGTTAACAAAAATCATTTGGCAGCTAAAATAAATAGAAAACAGTGAAAAGAAAATAAGTAAAAAGAAAATTAAGAGAAAAGTGAAAGAGAAAAAGAGCCCCTCCCCCGAACTGGGGTTCGACCCAGCAGGCCATTGGGCCAACCAGCCCAACTGGGCAAAGGCCCAGCCGGCCACCCCACTCCCTCCATAACCCCCCACCCCTGGCCAAACCCTAACCCAACCACCCGCACTCCCCCCACGTCGTTCCCCCCTCCCGATCCAATCTGGATCGGGGACGAAACCCTCACTCCCCTCGCTCCTCGCCCCCCTCTGCCCGATCTGAACCGGGCACGGCGCCCCGTCCCCATCTCCCTGTCGCGTTGACGCTGCCCCACCGACTTCACCAGCGTCGCCACGCCCCGCCCTGCATCGGACGCCGCCCTCCACTCCGAAACTGGACCGAACCACGACCTCGCCCTCGTCACCGAACCTCGTCGCCTGGAGCTCGATGCGCCGCCGCCTGGACCTCGCCGGCCTCCCCGCCCGGACCGCACGCCTTCCTCGTCCTCCTCCCCGTCGGACCACCTCGAGCCTCACCGCCCGATCCCCTGCTCCGAACGTGAGCACCTTCTCTTCCACCTCTCTCTCTCCCGTAGCCGGATCGGCCATGCTCGCGCTCTCCCGCTCGCACCCGGCCCTCCCCCTTGCCGCTCCTTACTGCTGCTGCTTGCGGCCTTGTCCAGGGCGCGCCCTGTGCGGCCCTGCCCACTGCCGCATAGCCCCGCGCTCGCCGGAGCTCCGCCTGCTGCCTTCCTTCGCCGCAGCCACCACGCTCGCTGGCCCCGCCGCTCACCGTGCCCCCCCTTGGTGCTGTTGCTCAAGCAGTGGCCGCGGCCACAGCCGCCGCCGGCACCGGACCCCGGTAGCTCGCGGCTGCGCCATTCGGGCAGCGCCCAACGCCCGGCGCCCGGCGTGCCTCGCCACCGCGCCTGAGGTGTGAGGTCGGGCGCCCACACGCCCCTTGCCCGTTAACCACCCGCCCTGTTAAGCCCCAAGGGCCAATGACAAAGGGGGCCCAACCCACAGAACGTTTTAAAAGAAAATGAAAAATAAAATAAAAATGAATTAATAAAATTACTAATTAATTAAATTAACTAATTAGTGAATTAATTAAGTTAATTAATCCTGTTTAATTAATCTAATTAACTAGTTAGTTTAATTTAATAGTAATTAGTTTAACTAAAACCTAATTAACCTGGTTAATTAGATAACAGACAATGACATGTGGGTCCCACTGGACCCACCTGTCTGTTTGACTGGTCAACCGACCAGTTGACCTGCTGACATCACTCTGATGTCATGCTTGCGTCATCATTCACTGTTCTGGATAAGGTTGGGTTTAAATAAATAATTAAAATCAGAAAATGATTTAAATCTTTAGAAAATCATATCTTTTAATCCGTAATTCGGATGAAAATACTTTATACATGAAAGTTGCTCAGAACGACGAGACGAATTTGAATACGCAGCCCGTTTATCCGCCACACATCCCTAACGTATCGAACTCGCAACTTTCCCCCTCCGGCTCCTCTGCCCGAAAACGCGAAACACCGGGGTTACTTTCCCGGATGTTTCCCCCCTTCCCTGGTATCACCTCTTACCGTGTTAGGGCACCCCTAGCACCGATACTTGTCATGTCATGCATCGTCATGCATTTGTTTGCATTATATTTATTGTTTCTTCCCCCTCTTCTCTCGCTAGACATCGAGACCGACGCCGCTGCTACCCAGTACGTCTACGGTGTTGATGACCCCTCTCTCTTGCCAGAGCAACCAGGCAAGCCCCCCCCCTTTGATCACCAGATATCGCCTACTCTTCTCTATACCGCTTGCACTAGAGTAGTGTAGCATGTTACCGCTTTTCGTTATTCCTATCCTGATGCATAGCCTCTCCTTGCTACTACTGTTGTTACCATTACCTGCTATCCTACTGCTTAGTATAGGATGCTAGTGTTCCATCAGTGGCCCTACACACTTGTCCGTCTGCCATGCTATACTACTGGGCCGTGATCACTTCGGGAGGTGATCACGGGCATATACGATATACTTTACACAGTTACACTACCTGTGATACTGTTCGGAGATGGGGGCTGAAGGGGCAGGTGGCTCCATCCAGGTAGTGGTGGGCCTGGGTTCCCGACGGCCCCCGGCTGTTACTTTGTGGCGGAGCGACAGGGCAAGTTGAGACCACCTAGGAGAGAGGTGGGCCTGGCCCTAGTCGGCGTTCGCGAATACTTAACACGTTTAACGAGATCTTGGTATTTGATCCGAGTCTGGCTACTGGCCTATACGCACTAACCATCTACGCGGGGACAGTTATGGGCACTCGACGTCGTGGTATCAGCCGAAGCCTTCGTGACGTCAGCGACTGAGTGGCGCGCGCCGGATTGGACCGTAAGCCTGCTCTTGTATTAAGGGGGCTAGTTCTGCTTCCGGCCGCGTTCGCAACGTGCAGGTGTGCTAAGGGCGATGGGCCCAGACCCCTGGGCGCTTAGGTTTAGACCGGCGTGCTGACCTCTCTGTTGGTCTAGGTGGGGCTGCGACGTGTTGATCTTCCGAGGCCGGGCATGACCCAGGAAAGTGTGTCCGGCCCAAATGGGATCGAGCGTGTTGGGTTATGTGGTGCACCCCTGCAGGGAAGTTAATCTATTCGAATAGCCGTGATCTTCGGTAACAGGACGACTTGGAGTTGTACCTTGACCTTATGACAACTAGAACCGGATACTAAATAAAACACACCCTTCCAAGTGCCAGATACAACCGGTGATCGCTCTCTCACAGGGCAACGAGGGGAGGATCATCGGCTAGGATTATGCTATACGATGCTACTTGGAGGTCTTCAGTCTACTCTCTTCTACATGCTGCAAGACGGAGGCTACCAGAAGCGTAGTCTTCGAAAGGACTAGCTATCCCCCTCTTATTCCGGCATTCTGCAGTTCAGTCCACATATGATAGCCTTATTCCAGTTGATACCCATGCATACATATGTAGTGTAGCTCCTTGCTTGCGAGTACTTTGGATGAGTACTCACGGTTGCTTTCTCCTTCTTTTCCCTCTATCCCTTCTACCTGGTTGTCGCAACCAGATGTTGGAGCCCAGGAGCCAGACGCCACCGTCGACGACGACTCCTACTACACTGGAGGTGCCTACTACTACGTGCTGCCCGCTGACGACGACCAGGAGTAGTTAGGTGGATCCCAGGCAGGAGGCCTGCACCTCATTCGATCTGTATCCCCATTTGTGTTAGCCATCTTATGGCAACTTGTTTAAATTATGTCTGTACTCAGATATTGTTGCTTCTGCTGACTCGTCTATGATCGAGCTCTTGTATTCGAGCCTTCGAGGCCCCTGGCTTGTAATATGATGCTTGTATGACTTATTTTTATTTGTAGAGTTGTGTTGTGATATCTTCCCATGAGTCCCTCATCTTGATTGTACACGTTTGCGTGTATGATTAGTGTACGATTAATTCGGGGGCGTCACAAGTTGGTATCAGAGCCGACTGCCTGTAGGAATCCCCCTTCCACACTCCTTGGCCGAAGTTGAGTCTAGACATTGCAAAACTTTTACTAACATGGTTGTGTGCCTTACGGGCCCACGTCGCCATCTGGGTGGTATTAGGATCTTTTACTCCTCGATCCTTACTGTGACTCTGAACTCTCTTCTATTCGGGTTAAATGAATTTTGCTAAATCTAACATTAGGATCTCGTTATCACTTTCACCCGGAGAGCCCCTTATTACTGATGATCGTCTGCTGTACGTGAAGACTCTGAAGATACTCTCCGCTGTTAACCCGAGAACTTGTGTTCATCGCGTTTGCAATTCCCCTTCCACCGTCAACCCTTATGGATAACTACTTGCAGTTGTTATTCTTACATTCATCCCCAGTTGGTCTTGTTATTACAAGATACCCCGTAATACTTGTCGTTGTTTCGATAATCCTTTGAGCTTAGTGCCTTGCTCTTCCTTGTCACCTGAATACCCCTATGGATAATCCTCGCACTTATCGAGTATCCGCTCACCCCCCAGTTGTTCATGTGTTTCACAATGGTCTTCGAAATACTATTCGATCTTCCAAAAATCCTCAACAACTTATTGCTTTTGAAATTCTTTTGCTTGCTTGCATTATGGTTAATCCCATAAGTATAGTAATCTTATTGGCATTCTTTGCCACCGTCATTTTGATCCTATTGATTCAACATGAGTGCGAATGCACGCAATCATTAGTCGGATCCTAGAATTCATCCTTCCGGCTCAGACGCCAGTTTAAACATGAGCTAGATCTCGACCAATCAATTAACCATCGATCGTACCTCTAAGGCTATTCAACTTATCCATCCCTGATCAGAGCATTGCTTCTGATCCCTTGCCTTGGAATTGATAATTCCTTTGCATTTGAGCCTTGAATTAGTCAGTTGTTTCTAAAGTCTGATCTCCTTGCATTGTTTCTCCCTCTGGTTGAGTACCGATGCTCACACCAGATCCCTGGAGGACCACCAAATCCTTTGTTGGATTTTATCCGACAGCTTCCTTCATATTCAATAAGTCTGTGAGCCTTTCCTCGGATACATAATGCCTTTGGTAAATTGTATCCTCTGCTTTCTCAAGCATGCTCTACTATCCAGCTTGTGTTATTTATTCTTGAAATTTGTGATATATGTTCCTAAGATACCCAATGGGTGGAACATATACCTTCCTTAATATGTGTGAACTCGAAAGTTTTCACGAGTCATACACTTCTGGTATTTTGCCAGATAAAATTTCAACACTACAACTTCCTCGAAAGTGAGAAGTGAGAAAGGGTATGCATGGGAGAAGTGGGAGTCGACCTTGAACTTTGTGTTCATGCCCATGGACACGATGTAGATCTTATCATTAAAGCTTCTTTTAAATTAAATTATTCCTTTGGTATAAGTTCATCTTATATCCAGGATCTGGCCTTTTGCAATAGTGTTTCCGACCATGTTCTCCTTTAAATACCATTTCTCGGACAAGTTGAAGTAATTATCTTCTACAGATCATTGCACCCGACCAACCTTTACTTTGATCTACCGTCGTGTATTACACTCTGGTATCTCAAGAATATCATAGAACTGCATAACTTCTTATGGGTTCTTCATCAACTATTGTTTCTCACCGACTCCAATTTTCCCGGGTTCTGGGTTGTCATCAACCGAGGACACCAATAAGTGAATCGATTCCGCACTCTGGTTCAATAACTCTTAAATAATTGTTGTTGCTTACGAGTTAATAATCACTTAGGTCATTCCTAGCCTGATCGGCTATATCATCATGGTGCTAAATTTTAACTGTGCTACTTGGCCCTTCTTCACGGAGCACAATTCTTGACGATGAGCTAAGCTTACGTCGATTTTCCTCATCATATCATTTCGCCTTGAACCGCAAGCTTGATTTCGAGTTTGTGTCGTAACCATGGTTCCAATAACCTTCCGTTTATCATTCCTTTGACTAGATGTCATCACCGATTGATTACATCTTCATGAAATCTCTCGACAAATGTGTCGTGATCATCATCAGCATTCCGAGCTCTTCCAAGATATCAATTGAGTTCATGATGATAAATACCATCCTTGCCCTCGATGATTTGTGTTACCATCGACCACTTTATTGACTTCCCTCCAGAACAAACTTGTTCGTGTTTTGTGTTATACCTTGAGTTCCTTGCTATCCCGCATTGTTCTTCTTTACCTTGGGGTATTACCATCTTTAATGTCAAGAAAGTCATGAGGATTTCATCACCTCTTAAGGATTCTTGATACAGGTAATACTTCTCACCATCACCTTTCTTTCTTGGTCCCCGTGTTGGTTCTAACCGGGATTCCAACAAGTGAACGGTACTGCGTGGATTTTGTACTTCTAACAACCCTATTGCTTTGAAGTTGATGGTCGATAGTTCGTTCTTAGACTATTGGTTGTTAAACCACCATTTTAACGTTGATCATGCTACCTAAGCCCATCTTTCGGGTGCACCTTTCAATCAATGTTCAATTGTGTATGCTTTCCTCGAGCATACATCATTATATTATATCATTTGATCTGACAAATGTTATCTCCTTGTTCACATAATTATGGAAACCCATCCTTTCGAAATCTCGATGAATTTTCACTGAGTTCATCAACTACCTCCTTATTCCTTCATTGGTTTAATGATGAGCTCTTGTTCTGGAACTCCCTTCCATAGTACATTTCCCAAGAATCTTACAATGTCTTCTCGTCAAATTGTGTTGCACCTATTCTTCTCAGGTATCCAAATGTCTGAGGTATCCTGACACCAACCAGATCTGAATCTCGGCCAGATATGATGGTTGGAACATATTTCCAAGAGTTATAACATTGGTCTTTATATGACCCGGTAAGGTGATGTCATGCCTAGCACACCTGACCGGAGGACCTATTGTTATAGTTTCCTTTTGGCAAGGTTAGTCATTCTTCCGTGAGGAAATTGTAAGACTTATTCTATAAGTTGTTCCTGATGGATCCTTTTTGTCTCCAAAGTCTGATCTTCACCTGTTGACCATGTCAATGCTATCTCAAAGCATGTCTGTGGTACTCTGATTTTCAACAAGAACATTTGAAGCCTAATGCTAAATGTTACTTTCTCAATTATCCAAACACCGTTGTATGGGCAATGTCATGAAAATTCTCTCCCGTACCTAAAGAGTTTTCTACATTATATCCTATCATGGATATCATGCCCTACTTGTCCTTGGGAAGGATATACCTTTCAAATGTGTGTTTAAACCCATTTTCCTTTCCATTGTTCTGTTTAATCTGATAATCATATTTTCCTTTCCATTGGTTGGTTTAACACGTCTTGTGATCTATATGATCTAAGCGGTAATATTCTCCTGCTTATGTAAACACCTCGGTGTACAATTCTGTCAGCAAGATCCTGTTACTATTGTTAATGACATTTCGGTAGCCACCGATGGACGAGAACCTTGCCTATTGGCTCGCATCGTTCAACGAGCAGGAAAATGGTTCTCTTCGTCCCTCACCCTTGGTACCGATGTTGTTGCCGACATAACTGGCAAACTATCCTCTGACATGCCTTGCTTTCATGATCGGGCAAGACGTCACCGCCCTTCCTGCTTTTAACCCACATGGTGGGCCCATAACCCACAGTTCCTCAGGGTCGAAACCTGACTCTCCTATACACCCCCTGTTCCCAAAGCTATTCCTCACGCGTGGCCTCGTGTGTAATTCATGAGCCACCTTTTGATGAGATCATCAATCTGGTATCTGACGCAATACTTATTCCCATTGCTCTGAACCCCATTCACACTCTCGGTTGGGCGTTAAATGATTACCCACCCGCTTAAAACTTCTCACGCCTTCTTTTATCTCTCTCGATGATTTTCTCGAGTTTCAATTCGAGAGATACTTTCTACCACATCCCTGGAGTTACCTACTAGATAAGCAACCTTATAGAGTTTCGTTCTCCCGGAATACCCACCCCGTATTCTTTCGTAAGTACGATGGAGTTCCCGAAGAAAGGACACCGACTTCATCTTAATGACCTGAAGCAGAAAGATGAAGACATCAATGTAATGGATCGACCACTTCGAGGAGAGCAACCAAGACCGAGAAGATTCGTTAGAATTTCGTAACCAGACCTTACCCCCTAGTCCCCCTCTTAAATCTCGGGACGAGATTTCTTGTAGTGGAGGAGAATTGTGACGCCCGGGTAATTAAGCTACAGTAATTCTTTGCGAATGATGCCACGTCACTTCGATCACTGTTGTTAATCTCGCGTTAGTCCAAAACCGAGTCAAATTCAAAGTTGAAATAACAAGCCAAATTATTATTTCTTCAAACTATCAAATAAAAATGTTCGATGGGCGGCAAATATTAACTAAGTAATGAACATGTTGGAACCAGCCTCATTTGGTTTCCCATAATTCCCATGGGATTAATTTAGTGGAACAACAAGGTTAAATAAAAGCATTTTAATTCAACTATAAATTTGAACAGTTCCAATTGGCCTCAAACTTTTTATGCAACCTTATAGTGCTGACTAGGAATTATGTGCAAAGTTTCATAGTTAACAAAAATCATTTGGCAGCTAAAATAAATAGAAAACAGTGAAAAGAAAATAAGTAAAAAGAAAATTAAGAGAAAAGTGAAA